>NW_028247897.1:0-89923 GCF_964263255.1 Lissotriton vulgaris | reverse complement strand
TACCTACTGGCGACCGCCAGTAGGATATATATATATATATATATATATATATATATATATATATATATATATATATATATATATATATATATATATATATATATATATATATATATATATATATATATATATATATATATATATATTACCTACTGGCGGTCGCCAGTAGGTATATATAGTTAGGATTTTTTCCCTATGGCATTTCTGAAAATTCTATGTCTAATAACTTTAGCGTTTGTGGACGGAATCGGCTGAAATTTTCAGGAAAATGGCACATTTTGTTTCTGAGCAGCCCCTGAAAATTTGGGGGGGGTCGTCAAGGGGGGGCCGAGAAAAAAGGGGGGTCCCAAAACGCGTTTTTCCCATGTTAATTTCCATAGGGCGGTTGGACTCACTTTTAGGCCGAACGGCTGAATGGATTTTCACGAAACTTGGCAAAATTGTAGGGACTGTTAGCCCGATGTGCCTTTGCTAGGTCTCAATATATGTGCTTCAGTGGATTTTGAGAAATTACAGTTTAAATCAAGATATATATCTGTAACAGCGCTCCGGGCAGCGATCCGGTCCGCTTACTTTTCGCGTTTCGGAACTTTGCGCGCAGAAAGCTGATTGGCTCTCCGGTGTCTGTCAACATTCTAAACAGTCCGGAGCGGCCGCCATCTTGTCTCTCGGTAGGATCGAGAGAGAAGAAGAGGTGAAAAACGAAAGGGGAATTTAATGAAAGGGGGCAAGGTATCCCCCTCTTGACCCCCTAGGAATGTTGTTGGGGTTATTAAAGGGTCCCGTGGGGAAAAGAAAAAAAAAATGATTTTTCACGGTAGAAGCGCTTCACGGGCCGCGAACTGGGCCGCAAACTGGTAGCGAAACGGGAATTCGCCATTTTGTGCTTCGTTAATTAAATTACTAGGTATAAGGGGGTGCGGGAGACGTATCCTAATCCCCTATGTTTCCTGAGGGTGGCTGAGGAGGCTGATATATGTTGATACATCTCTTCCAGCGGCTGTGCGTGAGCTTTTTTTTTTTTTGCTGCGTGACAGTCCGGAGCGGCCGCCATCTTGTCTCTCGGTAGGATCGAGAGAGAAGAAGAGGTGAAAAACGAAAGGGGAATTTAATGAAAGGGGGCAAGGTATCCCCCTCTTGACCCCCTAGGAATGTTGTTGGGGTTATTAAAGGGTCCCGTGGGGAAAAGAAAGAAAAAATGATTTTTCACGGTAGAAGCGCTTCACGGGCCGCGAACTGGGCCGCAAACTGGTAGCGAAACGGGAATTCGCCATTTTGTGCTTCGTTTTAATTGTTTAGAGACAAAAATTATCGCCGCACATCGGCCACAATGCATGAATATCGTTGAAAAGTCAGCGATATTCATGCATTATCCAGCAAATGCTCTTAGCCGTGTTATCCACCTTCCATTGGATAATATGGTTAAAAACTGCTCTGTGCGTGAGCTTTTTTTTTTTTTTTTTTTTTTTTTTGCTGCGTGACGTTTGTTAACGTTCGATTCGATGGAAATCAGGAAGTGTTGACCACCATTTTGTCACTGCGAGTAAATATTTTGTTATAAATGAATCCTTATTGATAAACATTGTCTGCGCCATCTTGCGTTTTGTCCAATGCCACAATTTTGTCGTGCACGGCAGCCATTTTAGATGCCTTGACCAGGGCCACTCTCTGCACGCCGCCGATTCTCAGCATGGCTCCCCACCCTCGCACGCATCTCCCCCACGCAATGGTCACCCCCGCTCTCTCTCTCATGCATGGGCCATATACTTCCCCCATCTGCGCTGCTCTTCTCTGAGAATCACACCCTGTGCCCGCTCGACACCTCCCTTTCACCCTATTCACTACCGCACCCTCTGACACTCCTCTTCCTCTGTGTCCGATTGTCCAGGCCGGACCTAGGCTATCACCTAGCCCTGCGGATGTAGTTTATGGCCCCAGCTGTAGAGTATCCAGACATGCCAACCCTCCCGATTCAGGCGTGAGACTACTGATTTCAGTGCTAGTCTTTCGCTTCCCGATTCCTGCAAGGAAAAACCCGGGGGCATATTACCAACAACTAGCGGTAATTTTTGTCTCTAACTTGTTTAGAGACAAAAATTATCGCCGCACATCGGCGAATTTTATCGCACATAAACCTTGCTATTAGCAAGGTTTATCGCAAATGCGATAAAAAACGGCCGCAATGCATGAATATCGTTGAAAAGTCAGCGATATTCATGCATTATCCAGCAAATGCTCTTAGCCATGTTATCCACTTCCCATTGAACAAGCGCATGGTCTTTTAAAGATTTGTGAAGTACTCGGGGCGGCGGTGTGTGTGTGCCCTCTTTCAGGAGCGGGCGGGGGGGCACTGCCAGCAATTTGCAGGCCAGGCAGTGTTCAACACGTGCATCACCCTTTCTCTGCCTGCTATTGTGCTCCATGCTTCGGAAAGGTAAGAAAAAGAACGTGCATTTGAGTTTGAAATGTCCGATCTTGTAGCAGTACACCTGCAAAGCCCACACATGACAATAACCCGATTCAAGGCCCCATTCACCCGATTTTTAAAAAAAATATAGTACTCCAAGACAGTTACATTTTAAAACTTTATTAACATTTAAATATAACGAACGCAACAAAAACTGTAAATATATTTAACCATTTTTTGAAATTAACCAGAACTATAACGATAACAACAACATCAACAATAATATAACTTTTATGCCTAAATTACGCAAACATTTAGCTAATCTGCTAAAGGGGGGAGTCGCAATTTCTTTACAATAATCAATAATGAAAAATCCACATCAATAGGGTTGTCCGTTTTCTCGATGCAGCACTATAGTGCAATATACACAGCACCTGGGGTGTCAAGAGTGAACAGGTCTTTCTTTGTTTCTTAAGATGTTATCTCCGAGAATGCTGATGCATTGGTGTCTGTACACTTCTTTGCCAATTCTGTCAAGATGATAACTGCTTTATAAACAGACGATATCTTTGTTTAGTCATTAGTGTTAAGTGTGTCTGAAACTACAGTGCCCTTCTGTTTTTTTTTCTTCAGGCTCTACAGAGTTTTGTGTGTTGTTCTTTTGAGCGACAATTATTCCAGAGGTTTCAGGTTCACTTGTTTTGTCCTGCAGTGAGTTAACAGCTTTAGAGAGTTCATGTTTATTTGCTATGTCCTGCTGTTCGTCAACTGCTTCAGAGACGTCAGCCTCATTTTTTATGTTTCAGTAGATCCTGGACCTGCCCGGCCGCGCCCAAAATGGCGCCGGTGTAAATGGGACTCGTAACTGCTTGTTCTGTACTGGTTGCCCAACCTTGATATCACGAGATACATATGCAGTTTTGAAGCACATGGCGGAGGCTTGTCTGCTGTAGTGGGGCGCCCCTTTATCGTTTCAGTCGCCATTCCGCCCGCTTTTGCTACACTGTGCTTTTTCCGCCATTCAGCTGTTTAGCGCCCGCTCTTACGGCTACAGCGTCTCGCTCACCATGTAGTTGAGTTGCTCCCACTCTTGCGGTGCAGCGATAGGCGGCTGCCACAGGACTCTTAAAATGGCGGCCGGCTCTTCGGATTTGGGCCTGTGTCATGACACTGTGTTTCCCAAGTCCATGGTAAGCTTAGAAAACCCTTCCAGGAAACCCACCCCTGTCCCGTGCATCCAGCACTCTTGTACCTAGAAAGGAAAGAAGGGATTAGTAAGTCAAAGAAAACTGTAAAGTATAATGATGGTTGTTTTATTAAACTGAATCTCTCATATTTCATGATCGGTTCTGAAACTGTTATGTAGCTCTTATGTTTTCATGATCGATTTAGAACTGTCTAAATTGTATTCTGTGTTGACAATTGAAAAAGAAACAGACGCGCTTTGAAATGAACACGCATCTTTTGGTGCAAGGAAAAAAAGACGCGTTTTAAAATCTACACGCATCTTTTTGGTGCGCAGTAAAGAATGATGCATGCTCCGTTCTCGGAGCGCTCGCCGGTTTTGGGTGTGGCACGCAACCGTTCTCCGACGTCCCAGGGTGTGGCTAGACTATAAAAGCCACACCCAGGGTTCCAGAAGGCGCTTGGTCTTCGGAGCATCCTGGAAGCAGCACCTGCATCGGAGAGCTCGCGTATTTCGTCAAGGCCCAGGGACTGAGTCAGCCATCTGCTATCTATCATCGGACAGCATCGGACAGCCTAGAAACTAAAGTTAAGTGCAATTTCTCGTCAAGGCGCCCAACGCTAGCATCTTCAAGACTTTCTTGGACATTTTTTGTAAAAAGATACTTGATGGATATTTCTGTTTAACCCTTGTAAACCGAGTCAAAGACTAAATCAGACATGAGTGATTTTAATGTTTGAAATACTTGCAATGTTTTTACTTTGATGTATAGAAAGTGTTTTAGCCTTCACAGAATTTTCTGAAGTTTCAGCCGGGATTACAAAGGCCTAGTAGTGAACTGAAAACTACTAAACCTTAATGGAGAAGTCGTGATTTAATCTACAAGCTGAGAAAAGAAGTGAGTAGGATTAATGCAAGGTTGTTTTACAGGGAAAGAGAGTTTTAAAGAAAAGTGCAAATAAGAGTGTTGTTTCTTCCATAGAATCTTTAAAATCAAGTCTGGGGGCGGACAAGTCAACCACCTTCAACTGGAAACATCTCAACCCTTGAGCACACATCACGACGACGACTTCCTGGACGCGAAGACCTATCAAGTAGTTCGCAGGTAGGAGACTGCTTTCGAAAAGTCTAGAAAAGAGTTAGAGAAGTGGGATAGGAGGTTAGAATAAATAGAACATCTGCTAAAACAACTCTCTGGTATATTTTCAGGTCGACTACTAACCAACAAGTAGCGTCAGATCCGGCCTCTCTCCCTGACTGCTACCCAACATCCTAGTGTATTGTTAAGGATCACTGGCTGAAAAGGTAGGGTTTTGGGGGATTGGTTCATAGCGTCTCTGCAAAACCGACCAAGCACCTTACAGGTAAGGCTGGAGCTCAGCTCAGGTAAGAGTGCTTGATCATATCTGACAGAAGACCAAGCCCACGGTGAAGTTTTGCCCAGGCGCTATGGATGAATCCCACCAATTCACGTTGCAGGATTTAGCTGCAGTACTATTAGAAATGAGGGCAGAAAACGCAGAATTAAGGAAGGATTTAACTGCAGTTCAGAATAGATTACAAGCACCAAGTCCTCAGACCTGGACTTTTACTTCAGATAAAAAATCTTTTTTAAAACCACCAACCTTTCAACCCACTATGCATACGTTGTATAGTGGAGATACTACATCTGCTACGTCAGGTAGTCCTCAAATTCAGGTGGTTACTCCTGTGTCAGTACCTTTAGCACCACCCGAGAGGTTTTATGGGGATAGCAATAAGTTTACTATCTTTTTAAACCAGTGTCAGTTGCATTTTGTGGCGAAACCTACAGCATTTCCCGATGACTCCTCTAAAGTGGCATTTATCTTGTCATATCTGGGTGGGGATGCTGCCTTATGGTCTGTACCCTATGTAGAAAGGAATGACCCAATGTTAACTGATTTTAGGAGATTCAAAAGGGCAATGAAGAAATTGTTTGCCAAACATGTATTTGTGCAATCTGCGGATCATGAGTTGCTAAATTTAAGGCAAGGCTCTTCAGATCTTCTGCATTATATTTCAATCTTTAACCGGCTGGTTATTGAAGCAGAGTGGCCTGAAGAGAAACGTGTATCACTGTTTTATCGTGGTTTGCGCGATGATCTGAAAGATATGGTAACACAAATTTTAGATCCACCTACAGATTGTGAGGAGTTCATAGATCTGGTTGTAAAATTAAATCATAGGATTTCAGAAAGAAAGGGGGAGAGGGGGAAATTAGATTTTAAGATGGTGGTCTTCAAAGAAAAAGGGAATGTAAGAACCGAATCTTCTCCTTCTAAACTCGATCCAATAGAGCCAATGCAAATAGGCACGATTAGAGGACCCCTCACTAGAGATGAGAGAGAGAAGCGCCGAAAACTGAACCAGTGTATGTACTGTGGGAAAAGCGGGCATTTCATAAAAGATTGTCCAACGCGTCCTGTAAGGCCTAAAACCAGGAATTCAGAAGTTGCTACTATGCAACAGTCGGAAAACTAGCTCTCTCGGTAGATACAGAGGTCGATCTATCGAGTCCATCCATCACTTTGGCCTCCTTAACTCCAACTGCTTCTCATTGCCACCTAAGTATGCGTATTCTTCTTCAGTCTCAACTGAATAAAGAACGATCCTGGTCCATAGATGCCTTAATTGATTCCGGGGCAACTGGAAATTTTATTGACACAAAATTATTTCAGAAGTTAGGTTTAGAACAAATAGTCAAGGACTCACCAGAAGTAGTCAGGGCAGTGGACGGAAAGGAACTCACTTCTGGGCTTATACAGTATCATACCGAGATTCTAAAAATGACTTGTGCAGAGAAACACATAGAAGAAATAACTTTCGACATAATTGATGCTCCTCAATTTGGTTTGATTTTGGGGATTCCCTGGTTAGTTTTACACAACCCATATATAGATTGGACAAACAGGAGCATTTTATTTAAATCTGATTACTGTCATGCTAAGTGTTTCAAACAGTTCCCAGGTTCAGAATTATTAATCCAAGGATATGATTTTCCTAAAAAATCCAAAAGTGTTTTAGTGGTTGCAGGGGTCCCAGATGAATATCAGGATTTGGTGGATGTTTTTGACAAAAAAAAGGCAGAAACTTTACCTCCGCACAGAGACTTCGATTGTCAGATAGATCTAGTCCCCGGGGCTTCCTTGCCCTGTAGTCGAATTTACGCTTTAACTGAGAAAGAAAATGAACACCTACGCAATTACCTGGATGAATACTTGGCCAATGGGTTTATCCGACACTCCAAGTCTCCGGTCTCTTCTCCTCTCTTCTTTATCCCAAAGAAGGGAGGAGAATTGCGAACCTGCATCGACTATCGTGCCATTAACAATGTTACAGTTAAGAATCGATACCCCTTACCTTTGATTCCGACTTTACTCGATCAGATCAAGGATGCCACCATTTATACTAAACTGGATCTACGAGGAGCATACCATTTGGTGCGAGTTCGTGAGGGCGACGAATGGAAAACGGCCTTCAGAACTAAATTCGGTTTATATGAATACCAGGTAATGCCCTTCGGACTCTGCAATGCTCCAGCAGCATTCCAGTTTTTTATAAATGAGGTCTTGAGAGATTTTTTGGATATTTGTTGTATTGTATACATTGATGACATCCTAATTTACTCAAAAAACCATTCTGAGCATGTAAAGCAAGTACGAGCCATTCTACAACAGCTTTTACAAAATTCTTTGTTTGTCAAACTTGAAAAAAGTTTGTTCCATGTGACCACAGTGGACTTCCTGGGGTACATTCTTAGTCCGGCTGGAATTGAAATGGACCCAAAAAAGGTTACTGCAATAATCGAATGGCCCAGTCCCTCTTCTGTAAAGCAGATACAGAGTTTTCTAGGTTTTGCGAATTTTTATAGGCGTTTTATTAAGGACTTTTCCCTAAAAGTCACGCCTATCACAAAATTGCTACGCAAGAATACAAAATTTGAATGGACCTCAGAAAGTGAACAAGCTTTCCAGGATTTAAAAGAACAGTTTGTGACAGCCCCAGTTCTAAAACATCCTGACCCCTCCCAGCCATTTATAGTAGAAGCTGATGCTTCACAATTTGCAATAGGAGGGATCCTGTCTCAGAGGAGTACAAAGACTGGGCAGTTACACCCCATTGCATATTATTCCAGAAAACTGACCCCTCCTGAACAGAACTATGCAATTGCAGACCGAGAACTATTGGCCATAAAAGCTGTGTTCAAAGAATGGCGACACTACTTGCTAGGGGCTCGACATCCAGTGACCATATACACAGATCACAGGAACCTACAAACACTTAGATCCGCTAAAGCTTTGACTCCTCGCCAGCTACGTTGGACATTGTTTTTTAATGATTATGATTTCATCATAACCTATCGGCCAGGTAAAGACAATAACAAGGCTGATGCTTTGTCTAGAATAGGTTTAAGTGATGATCTAAACATACAGAAAGAAAAGTTACATCCAATAATTTCTGAGGATAGGTTTCTGATTGGTCTTGTAAACTCTGATGTTCTGCCTGACATTGAGAAAGCTTTACAAACACATACTAAAGAAGAATGGAATAAGCTTTACCCTCTGTTGCAATGGAAAAATAATATGCTATTTATGAATGACCAAGTGTTTGTTCCCAATGAAATATTACAGGAAAAAGTAATGCAGAATTATCATGATTCTATGTTGACAATCCACCCAGGGGTTACTAAGATGTATCAGCTCATAAAAAGACACTTTTGGTGGCAGAACATGTTAATGGACGTACAGAGATATGTGCAAACATGCGCAGTTTGTAGTAGGAACAAAGCGGTTCATAAATCTCCATCTGGATTACTTATGCCTTTGCCAGTTCCTCCCCAGCCTTGGCATACTGTGTCTTTAGATTTCATTGTAGAATTGCCTCGCACCACTTCTGGGTTTACCACCATTCTCACAGTAGTAGATCACTTCTCTAGATATGCTCATTTCATACCATTAAAAAAGCTTCCTACTGCTTGGGAATTAGCACACATTTTTGTCACACATATTGTGAAATTACATGGAATTCCATCTGTGGTGTTATCAGATAGAGGTTCACAGTTTGTGTCACATTTTTGGCAAGGCCTGGGAAAATCTCTGAAAATGGAAATACGCATGTCATCCAGTTACCATCCGCAAACTGATGGTCTAACTGAACGCACAAATCAGACAGTGGAACAATTCCTGCGGTGTTTACTAACCACTCATGATCAAGAATGGTCAGATATTATTTGGGCTGCTGAATTCGCTTATAACAACTCAAACCATTCTTCAACTGGTATGTCACCCTTTTTCTGTGCTCATGGTTTCCACCCAAAAGATATGCTAGGCATAGATAGAAAGGTCTCTGATACACCAGCAGTCACTGATTTTGTAGATAATCTGGTTTCTATCCAACAAGAAGCTCAGCAGCAACTGGTACATACAAAAGAAGTTCAGAAGAAGTTTGCTGATAAACATCGGACTAAACAGCCCGAATATTCAGTAGGTGACGAAGTTTGGTTAGCCACAAAGAATCTAAGACTAAAAAATCATAAGACATTTCGTCCTCGATTCATTGGTCCTTTCCCAATAGAAAAAATTGTCAATCCAGTTAGTATGAAGTTGAAACTACCTAGTTCGTATCGTATCCATCCAGTCTTTCATGTTTCATTACTGAAACCTTGTGATCCTGACACTCGAAATCTTGTTCATCCTCCGGCAATTGAGGTAGAGGGTGATTTGGAATATGAGGTAAAAGCAGTTTTAGACTCCAAAAGGAGAAAAGGCAAATTATATTATTTGGTGGACTGGAAGGGCTATGGTTCTGAAGATCGCTCTTGGGAGCCCTTAGAGAACTTAAAAAACTCTCCCAAGATCTTGAAAACATTTCATAATCGATTCCCAGACAAACCAAAGCCAATTCCAATGGTTTTAGGGGGGATTCTACGGGGAGGGTACTGTCATGACACTGTGTTTCCCAAGTCCATGGTAAGCTTAGAAAACCCTTCCAGGAAACCCACCCCTGTCCCGTGCATCCAGCACTCTTGTACCTAGAAAGGAAAGAAGGGATTAGTAAGTCAAAGAAAACTGTAAAGTATAATGATGGTTGTTTTATTAAACTGAATCTCTCATATTTCATGATCGGTTCTGAAACTGTTATGTAGCTCTTATGTTTTCATGATCGATTTAGAACTGTCTAAATTGTATTCTGTGTTGACAATTGAAAAAGAAACAGACGCGCTTTGAAATGAACACGCATCTTTTGGTGCAAGGAAAAAAAGACGCGTTTTAAAATCTACACGCATCTTTTTGGTGCGCAGTAAAGAATGATGCATGCTCCGTTCTCGGAGCGCTCGCCGGTTTTGGGTGTGGCACGCAACCGTTCTCCGACGTCCCAGGGTGTGGCTAGACTATAAAAGCCACACCCAGGGTTCCAGAAGGCGCTTGGTCTTCGGAGCATCCTGGAAGCAGCACCTGCATCGGAGAGCTCGCGTATTTCGTCAAGGCCCAGGGACTGAGTCAGCCATCTGCTATCTATCATCGGACAGCATCGGACAGCCTAGAAACTAAAGTTAAGTGCAATTTCTCGTCAAGGCGCCCAACGCTAGCATCTTCAAGACTTTCTTGGACATTTTTTGTAAAAAGATACTTGATGGATATTTCTGTTTAACCCTTGTAAACCGAGTCAAAGACTAAATCAGACATGAGTGATTTTAATGTTTGAAATACTTGCAATGTTTTTACTTTGATGTATAGAAAGTGTTTTAGCCTTCACAGAATTTTCTGAAGTTTCAGCCGGGATTACAAAGGCCTAGTAGTGAACTGAAAACTACTAAACCTTAATGGAGAAGTCGTGATTTAATCTACAAGCTGAGAAAAGAAGTGAGTAGGATTAATGCAAGGTTGTTTTACAGGGAAAGAGAGTTTTAAAGAAAAGTGCAAATAAGAGTGTTGTTTCTTCCATAGAATCTTTAAAATCAAGTCTGGGGGCGGACAAGTCAACCACCTTCAACTGGAAACATCTCAACCCTTGAGCACACATCACGACGACGACTTCCTGGACGCGAAGACCTATCAAGTAGTTCGCAGGTAGGAGACTGCTTTCGAAAAGTCTAGAAAAGAGTTAGAGAAGTGGGATAGGAGGTTAGAATAAATAGAACATCTGCTAAAACAACTCTCTGGTATATTTTCAGGTCGACTACTAACCAACAAGTAGCGTCAGATCCGGCCTCTCTCCCTGACTGCTACCCAACATCCTAGTGTATTGTTAAGGATCACTGGCTGAAAAGGTAGGGTTTTGGGGGATTGGTTCATAGCGTCTCTGCAAAACCGACCAAGCACCTTACAGGTAAGGCTGGAGCTCAGCTCAGGTAAGAGTGCTTGATCATATCTGACAGCCTGGTCCAGTAAAATGGCCCTGGGACACCTTGGAACTCGGACGCTTGTCTGCCAGGGCTTGGGTTCCATTCTCGAAAGCGTCCCCTCAGCCTTGAAGATTGTACAAAAGTCTTGGGGGCCCTCGACTCCCGCAGGCTTCCGGTGGGGAGCGGCTGCCATGATTGCTTGCGGAATGGCCACGACGGAGCTACGAGATGGTGGTGCTCTCATGGTGACGCCAGCTTCAGTCTGAAACATCCAGAAACAAGGTGGGGCTTTCATCGTTTGGGGAAAAAAAATGTTTTAATCCAATGAAAAGTGTTATTTTTAGGTCACATGACCTAGTCTTACATAATTAGGAAAAGAAAAGTAAAATGAACCAATGAAAAGTTTTATTAACAAGTCACATGACCTGTTATGCTTACGTTACGCGCTGCGCGGCGCGCTCTGGATCGTTTCCGGGAAGCTGCGCCTTGCGCACCGGAGCACTTCCGGGTGCGCTAACGCGTCGCGTCATATGACGCATTACGCGACAATGCAGTTGCAGAATATAGTCAAAATGTCTCCACCAACCAGCGGTCGGAATACAACCGCTTTCAGCAGTCCAAAAAGTTCGGTCAAATCTTAAGAGCGGGAGCAACTCAACTACATGGTGAGCGAGACGTTGTAGTCGCAAGAGCGAGCGGTAAACAGCTGAATGGCGGAAGAGGCACAGAGTACCAAAAGCGGGCGGAATGGCAACTAAAACGGTAAAGGGGCGCCCTACGACAGCGTGTCTTCAGGTGAAACGGATTGTGGGACAAGGTCCAGAATGAAAGATTCTTCAAAAGGGAAAAAATTCCGCCGGACCCCGGGAGCCGGCCGCCTATGCCGGGGGCGATCTCAGGCCTCACCAGGGCAACACGACTTGGGGAGGGGGCAGGAGCCAAGCGCCCCCTCTCAGTCCGCGCCATCTCACCGCCCCTCGGGGGCCTCCGTCAAGCGGTTTAGGGAGGCACCGTATCACATTGTTTTCCAATGCAGTCAGGTCCACAAATGGACCCCACTTACTTTGAATAGTGAAGCTGCAGCAGGTGCAAATAAGGTTTAAACAGTGTTACAAGAGCTGCTTAGAACTCTGAAGTATGGCACTCTACAACCAGGACTTATGCCATTTATGTAAGGCAGTGACATGGAAGCAAGTCAGGGACAAAAAGCATGAACGAACATTCACGTATGAAAATCTTATTTGGAGAAGGGGTAGAATCCAAACGCCCCCTGCCAGTTCGTGCCACTACACCGTATGTGGAAAATCTGAAGCCATCATTCTACAAACTCTCAACGCTTGTTATCAGTGCATGAGTTTCATGCTCGATCGATTGAGCTAGCCGGATCGGGCAATAAAAAGTATAAAATAGTTATGTAAATAGTTATTTGATAAAATGTTTTACTCTGTTTCTTTGCTGGTGTGTTGTGTATATTTATAATATTTGCATAGGGTTTGCCGTTATTTTGGGCGGTGTGGGTGGCGGAGTCGAGCTGTTTTGCAGCCCTCATGGTGTGGAGCTCAGTTCATTTCACTATTTTCGTATTTCTCATGAAGGGTTATTCCTAATGTTTGTATTTTACCGAGGTCAAAAAGAGATCGAATTAGTGGTCTACTGATTTTGCTCGATTACTTTTATTTTTTTACACGATTTTTCACTATCTGCAAAGACTAAACAGAGTATTGCGACTTTGTGCTTGTTTGTAAATAGAGAATGATCCAAAGAGAACCAATTGTAAAACAGTAAATGCTTGGATAATAATCAATCAAATGGAGAGACAAGCAGGTACGACGGATTACAACAGGGGTAAAGGTCTGAGTTAACTACCGTTCACTATCTGCAAAGAGAGAGTACTACTAAGAGAAAAGAGGGGAGTGGGGGTGGGGGGGCAGCGTTCAAAGCACATCAGCGTGCATAAACACGAAAACGTTTTTACCTATCACGTACTTGACATTTGACAGCTTTTGATATTTGCTATTAAAAAACCATTGAAATTCACAGAAAAAAACATAGGTTATACTCCATATATAGTTAGGAATTTGCATTTACAAAACCTTGAAAATTCAATGAAAAAACCATTGGTTGTAGGCCATATATAGTTAGGGATTTGCATTTAGAAAACCTTATTTTACTCGCATAAAACCATTGAAATTCCATATATAGTTATAAGCGCTAACTATATATCGCGCACCCGCTATCCACTGCTGATGATGTCACATATTACATCATTCATGACATGGTTAGTGACATCACTGATGACATCACTGATGACATCTCAAATGACATCACTGATGACATCACTGATAACATCTCATTTGACATGACTGATCACATCACTGATGATATCATTCATGTGATAATACCATGAACCTCTTCAGACTCTAATATAACCTTAGATACAATCAGTGTAAACAGACAGTCACTCATCCATGGAGTTACTCACACACCTAGTCAGTTATGCCAAAAATTAATCACACCTCCATTTTCTCAACTATACAGTTATACACACCTTACTTATTCAAACATATACTAACACATATTTACTTTACTCTCTTATACAATCTCTGATACATGTTCACAATGATCCATACAGCCACTCACACATTCACTAGCTCTTATGCACAGTTATTTATAGATGTCAACTCTCACATGTACTGTGTTTTACATATGTACTTAATTTGACATGTAGCACTGAGATATCCATTCACTCACTAATACACTCATGCACAGTCAACCGCCCATACAGCTGTTTCCACATGCAGTTTTGAATCTATACATATAGTGAATCAACTACTCACACATCTATGTACAGAGTCACACACCTCCCAGCCACCCATACACACACACTCAGTTTCCCATACAAATACTTGGACAACCAATCAATAACCCATACAGTTACTCATATAGCTACTGATCAACATATGCAGCAGTTTGTAGAACAACAGATATAATGATGCACAAATTAAAACAGTTTAGTCACTAACCCATGCACTCAGTGAGACACATTTAATCACTCACTCAATCAGTCAGTCATGCACCTAGTAAATCCTTCATCCAGACACTTATACATGCACTCATTCTTCAATATGTAAAACATGTTTTAACTTTACAGAAACATACAGTCACTGGATGTTGTAATCAGTGATGTCATCAGTGATGTCATTTGAGATGTCATCAGTGATGTCATCAGTGATGTCACTAACCATGTCATGAATGATGTAATATGTGACATCATCAGCAGTGGATTGCGGGTGCGCGATATATAGTTAGCGCTTATAACTATATATGGAATTTCAATGGTTTTATGCGAGTAAAATAAGGTTTTCTAAATGCAAATCCCTAACTATATATGGCCTACAACCAATGGTTTTTTCATTGAATATATATATATATATATATATATATATATATATATATATTACCTACTGGCGATAGCCAGTAGGTATATATAGTTAGGATTTTTTTCCTATGGGATTTTTGAAAATTCTATGTCGAATAACTTTGGCTTATGACGACAGAATTGGCTGAAATTTTCAGGAAAATGGAACATTTTGTTTCTGAGCAGCCCCTGAAAATTTGGGGGGGTTTCGTCAAGGGGGGGCCGAGAAAAAAGGGGGGTCCCAAAACGTGTTTTTCCCATGCAATTTTCCATAGGGCGGTTGGCCTCACTTTTAGCCTGAACGGCAGAATGGATTTACACCAAACTTGGCAAAATTGTAGGGACTGGTAGCCCGATGTGCCTTTGCTATGTCTCAAGATATAGGCTCCAGTGGTTTTTACGAAAATTAACTTTGAAAAATATATATTGGGCTACATTGGGCTATATATATGTTGGAGCCCAAATGTAGCCCAATGTAGCCCAATGTAGCCCAATGTAGCCCAAAGATGGCCACCAGAGACAAAAAAAAACAAATGTAGCCCAAATATCAGCCAGATGTAGCCCAACTATAGCCCAATGACAGATTGTCCCAGAGTGTTCTAAAGAACAACTAGAGTGCTAACAGTCCTACTTATTACAAAGGTATGGCACACCTGAAGCCATCTTGATTGGAATAAAGTGGTAACTCTTAAAACATTTAATTTAAAAAGGAACAAAATGAGGGGGTTCATTTTGCCACAGAAAGTATGTTTAGCGAATATATGACGAAATCCCGCATACCATCAGTCCGCAAAAAAAATCCTGCATGTACTATTAGGCCGCAAATTAAAATAACGAAAACTTTTAGAACGAATATGCCTTTAGCATACACTAAACAACTAAACTACCCTAAACCCTAAAACACTACCCCCAGCATGACCCTACACTACACAAACAGTACAACACTACCCTAAACCCTAAAACACTACCCCCAGCATGACCCTACACTACACAAACACTACAACACTACCCTAAACCCTAAAACACTACCCCCAGCATGACCCTACACTACACAAACACTACAACACTACCCTAAACCCTAAAACACTACCCCCAGCATGACCCTACACTACACAAACACTACAACACTACCCTAAACCCTAAAACACTACCCCAGCATGACCCTACACTACGCAAACACTACAACACTACCCTAAACCCTAAAACACTACCCCCAGCATGACCCTACACTACGCAAACACTACAACACTAACCTAAATCCTAAAACACTACCCCCAGCATGACCCTCCACTACGCAAACACTACAACACTACCCTAAACCCTAAAACACTACCCCCAGCATGACCCTACACTACGCAAACACTACAACACTAACCTAAATCCTAAAACACTACCCCCAGCATGACCCTACACTACGCAAACACTACAACACTACCCTAAACCCTAAAACACTACCCCCAGCATGACCCTACACTACGCAAACACTACAACACTAACCTAAATCCTAAAACACTACCCCCAGCATGACCCTACACTACCCAAACACTACAACACTACCCAAAACCCTAAAACACTACACCCCAGCATGACCCTACACTACGCAAACACTACAACACTACCCTAAACCCTAAAACACTACCCCCAGCATGACCCTACACTACGCAAACACTACAACACTACCCTAAACCCTAAAACACTACACCCCAGCATGACCCTACACTACGCAAACACTACAACACTACCCTAAACCCTAAAACACTACCCGCATGACCCTACACTACGCAAACACTACAACACTACCCTAAACCCTAAAACACTACACCCCAGCATGACCCTACACTACGCAAACACTACAACACTACCCTAAACCCTAAAACACTACCCCCAGCATGACCCTACACTACGCAAACACTACAACACTACCCAAAACCCTAAAACACTACCCCCAGCATGACCCTACACTACGCAAACACTACAACACTACCCAAAACCCTAAAACACTACCCCCCAGCATGACCCTACACTACGCAAACACTACAACACTACCCAAAACCCTAAAACACTACCCCCAGCATGACCCTACACTACGCAAACACTACAACACTACCCTAAATCCTAAAACACTACCCCCAGCATGACCCTACACTACGCAAACACTACAACACTACCCAAAACCCTAAAACACTACACCCCAGCATGACCCTAAACTACGCAAACACTACAACACTACCCTAAACCCTAAAACACTACCCCCAGCATGACCCTACACTACGCAAACACTACAACACTACCCAAAACCCTAAAACACTACACCCCAGCATGACCCTACACTACGCAAACACTACAACACTACCCTAAAACACTACCCCCAGCATGACCCTACACTACGCAAACACTACAACACTACCCTAAACCCTAAAACACTACCCCCAGCATGACCCTACACTACGCAAACACTACAACACTACCCTAAACCCTAAAACACTACCCCCAGCATGACCCTACACTACGCAAACACTACAACACTACCCTAAACCCTAAAACACTACCCCCAGCATGACCCTACACTACGCAAACACTACAACACTACCCTAAACCCTAAAACACTACCCTCAGCATGACCCTACACTACGCAAACACTACAACACTTTTAGCCTGAACGGCTGAATGGATTTACACCAAACTTGGCAAAATTGTAGGGACTGGTAGCCCGATGTGCCTTTGCTATGTCTCAAGATATAGGCTCCAGTGGTTTTTACGAAAATTAACTTTGAAAAATATATATTGGGCTACATTGGGCTATATATATGTTGGAGCCCAAATGTAGCCCAATGTAGCCCAATGTAGCCCAATGTAGCCCAAAGATGGCCACCAGAGACAAAAAAAAACAAATGTAGCCCAAATATCAGCCAGATGTAGCCCAACTATAGCCCAATGACAGATTGTCCCAGAGTGTTCTAAAGAACAACTAGAGTGCTAACAGTCCTACTTATTACAAAGGTATGGCACACCTGAAGCCATCTTGATTGGAATAAAGTGGTAACTCTTAAAACATTTAATTTAAAAAGGAACAAAATGAGGGGGTTCATTTTGCCATAGAAAGTATGTTTAGCGAATATATGACGAAATCCCGCATACCATCAGTCCGCAAAAAAAATCCTGCATGTACTATTAGGCCGCAAATTAAAATAACGAAAACTTTTAGAACGAATATGCCTTTAGCATACACTAAACAACTAAACTACCCTAAACCCTAAAACACTACCCCCAGCATGACCCTACACTACACAAACAGTACAACACTACCCTAAACCCTAAAACACTACCCCCAGCATGACCCTACACTACACAAACACTACAACACTACCCTAAACCCTAAAACACTACCCCCAGCATGACCCTACACTACACAAACACTACAACACTACCCTAAACCCTAAAACACTACCCCCAGCATGACCCTACACTACACAAACACTACAACACTACCCTAAACCCTAAAACACTACACGCCAGCATGACCCTACACTACGCAAACACTACAACACTACCCTAAACCCTAAAACACTACCCCCAGCATGACCCTACACTACGCAAACACTACAACACTACCCTAAACCCTAAAACACTACACCCCAGCATGACCCTACACTACGCAAACACTACAACACTACCCTAAACCCTAAAACACTACCCCCAGCATGACCCTACACTACGCAAACACTACAACACTACCCTAAACCCTAAAACACTACCCCCAGCATGACCCTACACTACGCAAACACTACAACACTACCCAAAACCCTAAAACACTACCCCCAGCATGACCCTACACTACGCAAACACTACAACACTACCCTAAACCCTAAAACACTACCCCCAGCATGACCCTACACTACGCAAACACTACAACACTACCCAAAACCCTAAAACACTACCCCCAGCATGACCCTACACTACGCAAACACTACAACACTACCCAAAACCCTAAAACACTACCCCCCAGCATGACCCTACACTACGCAAACACTACAACACTACCCAAAACCCTAAAACACTACCCCCCAGCATGACCCTACACTACGCAAACACTACAACACTACCCAAAACCCTAAAACACTACCCCCAGCATGACCCTACACTACGCAAACACTACAACACTACCCAAAACCCTAAAACACTACACCCCAGCATGACCCTAAACTACGCAAACACTACAACACTCCCCTAAACCCTAAAACACTACCCCCAGCATGACCCTACACTACGCAAACACTACAACACTACCCAAAACCCTAAAACACTACACCCCAGCATGACCCTACACTACGCAAACACTACAACACTACCCTAAACCCTAAAACACTACCCCCAGCATGACCCTACACTACGCAAACACTACAACACTACCCTAAACCCTAAAACACTACCCCCAGCATGACCCTCCACTACGCAAACACTACAACACTACCCTAAACCCTAAAACACTACCCCCAGCATGACCCTACACTACGCAAACACTACAACACTAACCTAAATCCTAAAACACTACCCCCAGCATGACCCTACACTACGCAAACACTACAACACTACCCTAAACCCTAAAACACTACCCCCAGCATGACCCTACACTACGCAAACACTACAACACTAACCTAAATCCTAAAACACTACCCCCAGCATGACCCTACACTACCCAAACACTACAACACTACCCAAAACCCTAAAACACTACACCCCAGCATGACCCTACACTACGCAAACACTACAACACTACCCTAAACCCTAAAACACTACCCCCAGCATGACCCTACACTACGCAAACACTACAACACTACCCTAAACCCTAAAACACTACACCCCAGCATGACCCTACACTACGCAAACACTACAACACTACCCTAAACCCTAAAACACTACCCGCATGACCCTACACTACGCAAACACTACAACACTACCCTAAACCCTAAAACACTACACCCCACCATGACCCTACACTACGCAAACACTACAACACTACCCTAAACCCTAAAACACTACCCCCAGCATGACCCTACACTACGCAAACACTACAACACTACCCAAAACCCTAAAACACTACCCCCAGCATGACCCTACACTACGCAAACACTACAACACTACCCAAAACCCTAAAACACTACCCCCAGCATGACCCTACACTACGCAAACACTACAACACTACCCAAAACCCTAAAACACTACCCCCCAGCATGACCCTACACTACGCAAACACTACAACACTACCCAAAACCCTAAAACACTACCCCCAGCATGACCCTACACTACGCAAACACTACAACACTACCCTAAATCCTAAAACACTACCCCCAGCATGACCCTACACTACGCAAACACTACAACACTACCCAAAACCCTAAAACACTACACCCCAGCATGACCCTAAACTACGCAAACACTACAACACTACCCTAAACCCTAAAACACTACCCCCAGCATGACCCTACACTACGCAAACACTACAACACTACCCAAAACCCTAAAACACTACACCCCAGCATGACCCTACACTACGCAAACACTACAACACTACCCTAAAACACTACCCCCAGCATGACCCTACACTACGCAAACACTACAACACTACCCTAAACCCTAAAACACTACCCCCAGCATGACCCTACACTACGCAAACACTACAACACTACCCTAAACCCTAAAACACTACCCCCAGCATGACCCTACACTACGCAAACACTACAACACTACCCTAAACCCTAAAACACTACCCCCAGCATGACCCTACACTACGCAAACACTACAACACTACCCTAAACCCTAAAACACTACCCTCAGCATGACCCTACACTACGCAAACACTACAACACTTTTAGCCTGAACGGCTGAATGGATTTACACCAAACTTGGCAAAATTGTAGGGACTGGTAGCCCGATGTGCCTTTGCTATGTCTCAAGATATAGGCTCCAGTGGTTTTTACGAAAATTAACTTTGAAAAATATATATTGGGCTACATTGGGCTATATATATGTTGGAGCCCAAATGTAGCCCAATGTAGCCCAATGTAGCCCAATGTAGCCCAAAGATGGCCACCAGAGACAAAAAAAAACAAATGTAGCCCAAATATCAGCCAGATGTAGCCCAACTATAGCCCAATGACAGATTGTCCCAGAGTGTTCTAAAGAACAACTAGAGTGCTAACAGTCCTACTTATTACAAAGGTATGGCACACCTGAAGCCATCTTGATTGGAATAAAGTGGTAACTCTTAAAACATTTAATTTAAAAAGGAACAAAATGAGGGGGTTCATTTTGCCATAGAAAGTATGTTTAGCGAATATATGACGAAATCCCGCATACCATCAGTCCGCAAAAAAAATCCTGCATGTACTATTAGGCCGCAAATTAAAATAACGAAAACTTTTAGAACGAATATGCCTTTAGCATACACTAAACAACTAAACTACCCTAAACCCTAAAACACTACCCCCAGCATGACCCTACACTACACAAACAGTACAACACTACCCTAAACCCTAAAACACTACCCCCAGCATGACCCTACACTACACAAACACTACAACACTACCCTAAACCCTAAAACACTACCCCCAGCATGACCCTACACTACACAAACACTACAACACTACCCTAAACCCTAAAACACTACCCCCAGCATGACCCTACACTACACAAACACTACAACACTACCCTAAACCCTAAAACACTACACGCCAGCATGACCCTACACTACGCAAACACTACAACACTACCCTAAACCCTAAAACACTACCCCCAGCATGACCCTACACTACGCAAACACTACAACACTACCCTAAACCCTAAAACACTACACCCCAGCATGACCCTACACTACGCAAACACTACAACACTACCCTAAACCCTAAAACACTACCCCCAGCATGACCCTACACTACGCAAACACTACAACACTACCCTAAACCCTAAAACACTACCCCCAGCATGACCCTACACTACGCAAACACTACAACACTACCCAAAACCCTAAAACACTACCCCCAGCATGACCCTACACTACGCAAACACTACAACACTACCCTAAACCCTAAAACACTACCCCCAGCATGACCCTACACTACGCAAACACTACAACACTACCCAAAACCCTAAAACACTACCCCCAGCATGACCCTACACTACGCAAACACTACAACACTACCCAAAACCCTAAAACACTACCCCCAGCATGACCCTACACTACGCAAACACTACAACACTACCCAAAACCCTAAAACACTACCCCCCAGCATGACCCTACACTACGCAAACACTACAACACTACCCAAAACCCTAAAACACTACCCCCAGCATGACCCTACACTACGCAAACACTACAACACTACCCTAAATCCTAAAACACTACCCCCAGCATGACCCTACACTACGCAAACACTACAACACTACCCAAAACCCTAAAACACTACACCCCAGCATGACCCTAAACTACGCAAACACTACAACACTCCCCTAAACCCTAAAACACTACCCCCAGCATGACCCTACACTACGCAAACACTACAACACTACCCAAAACCCTAAAACACTACACCCCAGCATGACCCTACACTACGCAAACACTACAACACTACCCTAAACCCTAAAACACTACCCCCAGCATGACCCTACACTACGCAAACACTACAACACTACCCTAAACCCTAAAACACTACCCCCAGCATGACCCTACACTACGCAAACACTACAACACTACCCAAAACCCTAAAACACTACCCCCAGCATGACCCTACACTACGCAAACACTACAACACTACCCAAAACCCTAAAACACTACCCCCCAGCATGACCCTACACTACGCAAACACTACAACACTACCCAAAACCCTAAAACACTACCCCCAGCATGACCCTACACTACGCAAACACTACAACACTACCCAAAACCCTAAAACACTACACCCCAGCATGACCCTACACTACGCAAACACTACAACACTACCCAAAACCCTAAAACACTACACCCCAGCATGACCCTACACTACGCAAACACTACAACACTACCCAAAACCCTAAAACACTACCCCCAGCATGACCCTACACTACGCAAACACTACAACACTACCCTAAACCCTAAAATACTACACCCCAGCATGACCCTACACTACGCAAACACTACAACACTACCCAAAACCCTAAAACACTACCAAAACCCTAAAACACTACCCCCAGCATGACCCTACACTACGCAAACACTACAACACTATCCTAAACCCTAACACACTACGCCCAGCATGACCCTACACTACGCAAACACTACAACACTACCCTAAACCCTAAAACACTAGCCCCAGCATGACCCTACACTACGCAAACACTACAACACAACCCTAAACCCTAAAACACTACCCCCAGCATGACCCTACACTACGCAAACACTACAACACTACCCTGAACCATAAAACACTACCCCCAGCATGACCCTACACTACGCAAACACTACAACACAACCCTAAACCCTAAAACACTACCCCCAGAATGACCCTACACTAAACAACCACCACAACTCTACACTACACTAACACAACACTACACTACACAACACTACACTACACTACACAATCACTAACCCACGAAAAAATTAACACAAACCCACTTACCTCTCTCGTCATCGTGGTTTTCACAACGCAAATGCATTTACCATACATGCCTTTAAAACGTAATTCTTTGTAAAGGCATGCGCGATAAATGCACATGCGTTTTGAAAAAATGCGGGATAACGGTATGCGAGCTCAATGACCTTGCGGGATAATGGTATGCGGACTGAAAGTCTGCGGGATAAAAAATGCGGGAAAATGGCTGCAAACCATGATTAGCAGCAGACTTCCCTGGTGAGCACTAGCTTTACTACAGTGATCTAATGAGCAACTAGAGTGCTAACATTCAGAATTTATGGCAAATGTGTGACACATCTGAATGCCTTCTTGATAGAACCAAAGTAAACAAGCATTGAAAATGCAATAGATCTCGCCCTCGTTTAAGTTAAAGCCATTCTGTTTGTAATGAGGTGGCTTTTTAGCTTTGCTTTTATTAGTGTTTTTAAAACTTTCATGTAAATAACATGCATATGTATGCATATATGTATATGTATGCATGCATTTATATTTATATAGATATGCAGATTACATATGTTTATATATGTATATTACCTACTGGCGATAGCCAGTGGGTATATATAGTTAGGATTTTTTCTCTATGGGATTTCTGAAAATTCTATGTCTAATAACTTTGGCGTTTGTGGACGGAATTGGCTGAAATTTTCAGGAAAATGGCACATTTTTTTCTGAGCAGCCCCTGAAAATTTGGTGGGGTTTCGTCAAGGGGGGGCCGAGAACAAAGGGGGGTCCCAAAACGCGTTTTTCCCATTCATTTTTCCTTAGGGCGGTTGGACTCACTTTTAGCTCGAACGGCTGAATAGATTTACATGAAACTTGGCAAAATTGTAGATATGGTTTGCCCGACGTGCCTTTGCTATGTCTCAATATATGTGCTCCAGTGGATTTTGAGAAATTACCGTTTAAAAAAATATATATATCTGTGACAGCGCTCCGGTTAGCGCCCCGGTTCGCGTACCTGACGCGTAACGGAACTTCGCGAAGCGAATCTGATTGGCTCTCCGGTGTCTGTCAACATTCTAAACAAACCGGAGCGGCCGCCATCTTGTCTCTCGGTACGATCGAGAGACAAGATGTGGTGAAAAACGAAGGGGGAAATGAAGGAAAGGGGGCAAGGTAGACCACTCCTGACCCCCTAGGATTGATGAGGGGGATATTAAAGTGCCCCGCGGGGCAAAAAATTTTGCGATTTTACGCCGTAGAGGCGCGTCCCGGTACGCGAACCGGGCAGCTCACCGGGCAGCTAACCGGGCAGCTAACCGGCAGCGTAGCTATCAACATTGTAAACAGTCCGGAGCGGCCGCCATCTTGTCTCTCGGTAGGTTCGAGAGACAAGATGTGGTGAAAAAAGAAGGGGGAAATGAAGGAAAGGGGGCAAGGTAAACCCCTCCTGACCCCCTAGGATTGATGAGGGGGATATTAAATTCCCCCGCGATTTTTCGCGTTAGAGGCGCTTCCCGGTACGCGAACCGGGCAGCTAACCGGCAGCGTAACGGGAGTCCGCCATCTTGTGTTTTTGGAGCGTCCGGTTCGCGTACCGGGTAGCGTCCCGGTAAGCGTAACAAGGGGAAAACCAAGAGAAACAGTAAAAAAAAAATTAAGGGAATAGATTTCCAGCAAACTTGGCAAAATTGTAGGGACTGTTTGTTTGATGTGCCTTTGCAAGGCCTCAAGATATGTGCACGTGTGGATTTTGTCTAATTAAGGTTAAAAAAAATTTATATATCTGTAAGCGTGCTCCGGCACGCTTACGTTACGGGTTTTGTTTGCGCTGCAGAACCAATACGTCACGGTTATGCGACGCGTCATGAGGCGTCTCACGTGGCTATGTGATACGTCACGTAATAAAGAATATATTTTACAGCTATAGATATTAGCTTTTAAAAAACCAATGAAATTCACTGAAAAAAACATAGGTTATAGACCATATATAGTTAGGAATTTGCATTTACAAAACCTTGAAAATTCACTGAAAAAACCATAGGTTAGAGACCATATATAGTTAGCTGGACATTTTATTGACATAAAACCAATGAAATTCCATATATAGTTAGTTGCACTAACTATATATCGCGCACCCGCAATCCACTGCTGATGATGTCACATATTACATCATTCATGACATGGTCAGTGACATCACTGATGACATCACTGATGACATCTCAAATGACATCACTGATGACATCACTGATGACATCTCAAATGACATCAGTGATGACATCATGACACACCAATACCAGTTACTACATACGCACTCACTGATTCCTACGTCTACACACACATTCACTCATTCACCCATAGAATCACTCATACATACAGTCACTCATTATTACAACACTATCATATGCACTCATACACCTATGCAGACACTCACACACTGCCACTCATCCATGGAGTTACTCACACACCTAGTCAGTCCTGTAAAGAATCAATCACACTTCCATTTCCTCATCTATACAGTTAAACACAGAACACCATACTTCAGTGACATCACTGATGACATCACTGATGACATCTCAAATGACATCACTGATGACATCTCAAATGACATCACTGATGACATCATGACACACCAATACCAGTTACTACATACGCACTCACTGATTCCTACGTCTACACACACATTCACTCATTCACCCATACAATCACTCATACATACAGTCACTCATTATTACAACACTATCATATGCACTCATACACCTAGTCAGTCCTGTGAAGAATCAATCACACTTCGATGTCCTCATCTATACAGTTAAACACAGAACACCATACTTTTCACACATATACTAACACATACTTACTCTCTTATACAATCACTGATACAAGTACACATTGATATGCACAGAGTCACACACCTCCCAGCCAGCCACACACACACTCAGTCTTCCATACATCCACTCATTCTTCAATATGTAAAACATATTTAAACTTTACAAAAACACACAGACACTAGATGATGTCATCAGTGATGTCATTTGAGATGTCATCAGTGATGTCATCAGTGATGTCATTTGAGATGTCATCAGTGATGTCATCAGTGATGTCACTGACCATGTCATGAATGATGTAATATGTGACATCATCAGCAGTGGATTGCGGGTGCGCGATATATAGTTAGTGCAACTAACTATATATGGAATTTCATTGGTTTTATGTCAATAAAATGTCCAGCTAACTATATATGGTCTCTAACCTATGGTTTTTTCAGTGAATATATATATATATATATATATATATATATGTATATATATATCTCCAACACAGTTGCTCTGATAACATGAGCCTCAGACCCTGCAGGGTGGGTCAGCGTTGCGGCATCGGAACCATCCGCATTAAATCCAAACACTACCTCCCTTCTTCTTAGAAAGGCACACCGACACCGGATGAAGTTGGTAGAAATGCTTTTAATCCATACGCAGAGTCACACAGGTCAAATACACCCAACGCGTTTCTCCTCTTACAAGGCTTGATCACAGGTGGAAAGTTTCTGCATTTAAAATGCCTGCGTGATTTTCACCACTGCCTTTATATCTTCTTGCAAAAACAACTACAAACAGGTGAGTTCGTTTTTTTCTCTCTCCTTCATAAACGTAGCTTGGCAAAACTTTATTGTCCTTCACCTTCACAGTTGCTACTTTGGTAATATATATGAAGATCATTTGTAGAAGCATAGTTCATGTTGAAACCTGTTAAAAGTCAGTGACTTCGCGCTTAAGACTTTCATACACAGCTTTCATCAGCAAGTGGAAATTCCTTCTTGCAACCCTTGCCTGCTCACCTTAGTTTTTCATGTGGATTCCTTTCCGTCTTTTAACATCAGGTTTGCAAGGTGGGCCGGGCTCACTGCTTAATTTCTCCAACACAGTTGCTCCGATAACATGAGCCTCAGACCCTGCAGGGTGGGTCAGCGTTGCGGCATCGGAACCATCCGCATTAAATCCAAACACTACTTCCCTTCTTCTTAGAAAGGCACACCGACACCGGATGAAGTTGGTAGAAATGCTTTTAATCCATACGCAGAGTCACACAGGTCAAATACACCCAACGCGTTTCTCCTCTTACAAGGCTTGATCACGGGTGGAAAGTTTCTGCATTTAAAATGCCTGCGCGATTTTCACCACTGCCTTTATATCTTCTTGCAAAAACAACTACAAACAGGTGAGTTCGTTTTTTTCTCTCTCCTTCATAAACGTAGCCTGGCAAAACTTTATTGTCCTTCACTTGCACAGTTGCTACTTTGGTAATATATATGAAGATCATTTGTAGAAGCATAGTTCATGTTGAAACCTGTTAAAAGTCCGTGACTTCGCGCTTAAGAATTTCATACACAGCTTTCATCAGCAAGTGGAAATTCCTTCTTGCAACCCTTGCCTGCTCACCTTAGTTTTTCATGTGGATTCCTTTCCGTCTTTTAACATCAGGTTGCGGTGTTTGTGTGCCTTTCTAAGAAGAAGGGAGGTAGTGTTTGGATGTATATATATATATATATATATATGTAGTGCAAGCCGAGCAAACGGACCACCGAACAGCAAGTGTGGAACAATGCCTGCTGGGTAACGTAGTTCTAATAACGGTAACTCTGGTGCAATCCCTGCCATGTTTTGCGGACACCCTCAACACTACTTCAGTGGTTGAGTCAGAGACAGAAGCTAATGGCACCAGTGGAACTATGTCGACACAAAGCATCAGAAGAAGGTAGTAAGCGAAACGCGTCATGCAATGTGTTGAATAAATGGAGTTCAAATGTACCTTTGTGCTGCCTCTTCTACTTCTCAGGAAGGAGAATGCTTCGGAACACATTGCGTGAAACCCATTAGACGCGGGGCTGGCACCTCTCAGCGAGTGTAAATAACTGGAACTGTGAAGCCTCCTGAACACTGCTTGGCACTGAGGAAGACCGTCAGGCCGAAATGCATTTGCCGTCATTAAAGTGTTTCCCTGGTATCCCCCTGTGTGGCCTCTGCTCTGTCCGTGAGGAAGGAGTTTTTGGTGATGTATTAGGCGTCGCCCAGAGACGCCTTACAGAGGCTCCCACATCGCAAGCTGGCTCCAAGTGTTCTGGTTGCTGCCTCGGCAGCCTCTTGGCGTTTTTCAAGGTATTGAAAACTTGGGGCTCACCTCTACGTGTCGGACGGAGAGAAGACGGTTGGAAAGTGATTCTACTTTGCAGTGGGCGAGATGCATGGCCATACCCTCCCCCATTGGATGGACTCCAGGACACGAAGGTTGATGTGGTTTGGGGACCCGGGGAAACGTGTGACAAACATCGTAGCAGGATATTGGTCCTAACATCACCAGAGACTGTCCAGCACGCAGCAAGACCATTATGGCATCATATTTAATGTTTTCCCCCCTGCATCACCTACCTGAAGGCGAACAGCATTCTGGGACCAGTAGTTCACTCCAAACCCGTGAGCTACGATCGGTGAGCAGAAACACCTGTGTTGGGGGAGGAGCTGCCATTTGTCCATTAACAACGAAGAAGGACTTTTAAATAACTGGAACTGTGAAACCTCCTGAACACTGCTTGGCACTGAGGAAGGCCGTCAGGCCGAAATGCATTTGCCGTCATGAAAGTGTTTCCCTGGTATCCCCCTGTGTGGCCTCTGCTCTGTCTGTGAGGAAGGAGTTTTTGGTGATGTATTAGGCGTCGGCCAGAGACGCCTCACAGAGGCTCCCACATCGCAATCTGGCTCCAAGTGTTCTGGTTGCTGCCTCGGCAGCCTTTTGGCGTTTTTCAAGGTATTGAAAACTTGGGGCTCACCTCTACGTGTCGGACGGAGAGAAGACGGTTGGAAAGTGATTCTACTTTGCAGTGAGCGAGATGCATGGCCATTACCCGCCCCTGTTGGATGGACTCCGGGACACGAAGGTTGATGTGGTTTGGGGACCCGGGGAAACGTGTGACAAACATCGTAGCAGGATATTGGTCCTAACATCACCAGAGACTGTCCAGCACGCAGCAAGACCATTATGGCATCATATTTAATGTTTTCCCCCCTGCATCACCTACCTGAAGGCGAACAGCATTCTGGGACCAGTAGTTCACTCCAAACCCGTGAGCTACGATCGGTGAGCAGAAACACCTGTGTTGGGGGAGGGAGCTGCCGTTTGTCCATTAACAACGAAGAAGGACTTTTAAATAACTGGAACTGTGAAACCTCCTGAACACTGCTTGGCACTGAGGAAGGCCGTCCGGCCGAAAAGCATTTGCCGTCATTAAAGTGTTT
Organism: Lissotriton vulgaris; assembly: GCF_964263255.1. NCBI lineage: Eukaryota > Metazoa > Chordata > Amphibia > Caudata > Salamandridae > Lissotriton > Lissotriton vulgaris. The sequence goes on along the minus strand of NW_028247897.1, from coordinate 60,647 downwards.
CCCTGGTATCCCCCTGTGTAGCCTCTGCTCTGTCCGTGAGGAAGGAGTTTTTGGTGATATATATATATATATATATATACATAAATGGTGTTCAACACGCACGTGTGCGGTGCCTCAATGATGGTGCAGCTCTTTGTTGGACATATATATATATTTATATATTACCTACTGGCGGTCGCCAGTAGGCATATATAGTTAGGATTTTTTCTCTATGGGACTTTTGAAAATTCTATGTCTAATAACTTTGGCGTTTGTGGACGGAATCGGCTGAAATTTTCAGGAAAATGGCACATTTTGTTTCTGAGCAGCCCCTAAAAATTTGAGGGGGTTTCGTCAAGGGGGGGCCGAGAAAAAAGGGGGTCCCAAAACGCGTTTTTAACATTGAGTTTTCCATAGGGCGTTTGGCCTCACTTTTAGCTCGAACGGCTGAATGGATTTGCACGAAATTTGGCAAAATTGTAGGGACTGTTAGACCGATGTGCCTTTGCTGGGTCTCAATATATGTGCTCCAGTGGATTTTGAGAAATTAACGTTTTAAAAAACAGATATATCTGTAACAGAGTCCCGGGTAGCGCTCCGGTTCGCAAACTTTTCGCGTATCGGAGCTTTGCGAAGCGAAGCTGATTGGCTCTCCGGTGTCTGCCAACATTCTAAACAGTCTGGTGCGGCCGCCATCTTGTCTCTCGGAAGGATCGAGAGACAAGAAGAGGAGAAAAACGAAGGGGGAATTTAATGAAAGGGGGCAAGGTAGACCCTTCTTTTTTTTTTTTTTTTTTTTTTTTTTTAAATATATTTTTATTGCAGGAATCAGTACAACAATACAGTAACGACCAGCATCATATTATAGCCAACTTTTACAAGATATAGCCCACCGACCCCCTTCCATAGCATTGCTATACAGCCAAGCAGCCCATATCCCTGGGGTTGGGCGGCGAATGTAGCTGGGGTCAGTAGGATGCGGGAGCTGGTCCGGATAACACACTGTCCGTCCTCTGCTTTTCTAAACAAACCCCAACCCCCAAAAAGATACCCCCCCTCAAACTTCCAGTCATTGTGAAACTCCCCCCTCCCCCCCCCCCCCACCATCAGCGCCAGGGAGCTTATCACTTTAGGATCCACTGCTTGACCCACGGGGAAGGTAATAGTGCTGTTAATGCTAGTGTCTAACGGGACTCGGGTCTAGTTGCTTCTTCGCTTTCGGAGTCGCTGGGGGCACAATAATCCCTGAGGGCCTGCACCAGCGTTTCCCATTCTAACGCGGCCTCCTGCGCCTTCTCATTGCTTTGCCTCCAAGCCAACTGATATCGCAGCGCGCTCTCCCCCGCCGCCCATTTGAAAAGTTCACTGTGCCATCTGCTGCCCGCAGGACCAGCACGTGCCTTCCAGTTCCTGGTCACCTCTCGCTTAGCAAGTAGGAGCCCCAGGTCGATAAATTTACTGGTGATTTTATTCCGGGGGGTATGGGGGAACCAGTGCAATAGCCCTACCGCCGCATCGAACGATAAGTGCCTCCCCGTCACCTCTTCCAAAGTCGCCGCCACCTCCTGCCAGTAGGACGTCAATCCTGGACAGGCCCATAGCATGTGTAGGAGGTCCGCCTCCTGAGCCGGGCACCTAGGGCATTCCGCCGAAGCCGTGGCAAAATAACGCCTGATCTTAACCGGGGTCAGGTACGCCCTATGGAGAACATAATAGTGGACCAGTTGGAAACGGGCGCTACGTGTACCCTTCCATGCTCGCCTCACCAGCTGGGACCAGGTCGTCTCCGGGATCTCCCTACCGATGTCCTCTTCCCAGCGGGACTTCAGTGTGGCGAGAGGGACCAACCCCTCGGTAATCAGCCTGCCGTAAAGGCAAGTGACCGCCTTCACTGTGCCCGCCGACATCATTACATACTGGCACACCTGGGACAATTGAGGTTCCTCTAGTCCGTTTTGCCAGTGCGCCTGGATCACTCGCACAATGGCCGAGTGCAGCAAAAAGTCGCCCCGGGGGATCCCAAAGCGGTCAATGAGATCCTGAAAGGACAGGAGCACTCCGTCCTCATACAGGTCCCCGACGAGCTGTAAACCCGAATCCTCCCAGTCCGCCAGTCGCGACCAGTCTCCTCCGTGGGGGAGGGCCGTCAGCATCCCCAATGGAATTTCAGGTGCATATGGGGTCCGCAGGTGACCTCTGTTATGAGCCCGATTCCAACAGAGTCGGATAGTCCGCTCCTCCATCGACAGGTCCCGAAGGACCAAACGCTGTCGCAGCGCGATAAAGGAGAGGACGTGCCTGGCCATACCCGTCCCTCTACCGTCTTCCGGGCCTCTGAACTCCCTGGCTATCTCCTGGGTGTATGTCTGGAGCTGCGCCGCTAGGTAATACTTCTCGAAGTCCGGCACAGCGAGCCCCCCCTCGTCCTTCGGCCTCATCAGGGTATTGAGGGCCACCCGCCGCCGGCCCGTGCCCCAAAGGAACCCGACCACCATGGAACGCAAGCGGCGAAACGTAGCCGGCGGGACCCAGATCGGCAAAGTCCGAAAGTAATACAATAATCGGGGGAGCGCCACCATTTTGAGCAGGGCGATGCGTCCTGCCACGGAGAGCGGCAGCGTGGCCCAAAAGTCCATGCTGCCTCGGAGTGCTCGTATGCAACGGGCAATGTTTCCGTCTAGGAGGTCGGGCTGGTCGTGGTACACAAATACCCCAAGGTATTTAAAGCAGCCGGGTTCCCATCTGATCTCCTTACTTAGCGCCGGAGTGGGGACACCCCTACGCATCGGGAAGAGGCAGGTCTTAGACCAGTTCACTTGTAGGCCTGAGACGTCTCTGAACTCCGTAAGCGCTAATTCCGCTCCCCGTAATGCGTCGACCGGATCCTCCAGGAAGAGCAACAGGTCGTCCGCATAGAGCGAGACGTAATGCGGGCCCGCCGCTGTCCATAAGCCCGTATAGTGGGCTCCCGAGCGAAGATGCATCGCTAGTGGCTCCACCGCTAGTGCAAAAAGAAGCGGGGATAAGGAGCACCCTTGCCGCGTGCCACGCTCCACCGGATATCGCGATGAAATCAAAGGGCCCGATCTAACCCTGGCTGAAGCGGAAGCGTAGAGAACTGCTGTCCATTTGATAAATCCCTCCCCGAGGCCGAATTTCCGCAATACCGCGCTTAAGTAGTCCCACTCCAGGCTATCAAAAGCCTTCTCCAGGTCCACCGACAAAACTACCGGGGACGGGGCATCCACGAATGGTTCCCCAAGCAAGCGAAACAACCTTCGGATGTTCATGGTCGTATTTCGCCGTGGGATGAAACCGGCTTGGTCCTCGTGTACTAGGGAGCTCATATGTCCTAACAGCCTCGAGGCCAAGATGCTGCTCAATATTTTGTAGTCCACCGTCAGCATTGAGAGGGGACGGTAGGACCCCGGGTCAGACGAGTCTCGGCCTGGCTTGAGGAGAGGAACCACCAACGCCTCACACATCGAGCCGGGGAGGCGACCCAGCCTCTTCGCCTCCCTGTAGACCACCAGTAAACGAGGGGCCAGGAGGTCAGCATAAGCTACATAGAACTCCACCGGCAGGCCATCTAGGCCCGGGGTCTTGTTCCTCGCCATCCGTTTGATGGCCCCGCGGATCTCCCCCAAGCCGATGTCAGATCCCAGGGCGTCTGCCACTTCTTGTTCCACTGTGCGGAGTTCCAACGGGCTAAGATAGTTATCAAGCCGGTCTGGGTCACGCGCGGAGCGACTGCGGTATAAGCATTCGTAATAATGCCGGAAGCAATTAAGAATCTCCGGTTGGGTGCACACCTCAGTCCCATCCGCCCTACGCATCCTAGTCGTCGTTTGGGACTGGCGCACAGGGTTGGCCAACCACGCCAGTAACGCGCTCGATCTGTCGCCCTCCGCTATAGATCGGACCGTGTAGGCCTTATAATCGAAACAGCGGAGCCGTTCGACCTCCACCGCCACCTTCTCCCTCGCCTCTACCGTTTGTGTTTGCAATTCCGGGTGTCCGGGTCGGCTAATTTCGAGCTCGCGGAGCGTTCGGTCCGCTGCGTCTAGATCAGCCAGGATAACACGCCGCATGCCCACCTTCTTAGAGATACAGTACCCCCTCACCACCACCTTGAAAGCGTCCCATTCGAACGCCCTAGTACTCGCGGAGCCGCCGTTGGATGCAAAATAATCCGTGATTCTCTCCCCTAGGTCTGCCTTGAAGACACTTTCCTCGAGGATCTCGGGGCGCATCTTCCAGGTGGGTACCTCCGGCGTCCCAGGGAACCAGCGAATGCCCAGCAGGAGGGGGTTATGGTCCGAGATGGTCCGCGATAAATACTCCGATCGGACCGCTGCCGAGACTAATTCGGACGAACCAAGAAAGCCATCCAGTCTGACATGCAGCTCATGAAGGCTCGAAAAGTACGAATAATCTCTAGACGCGGGGTGATGCGCCCTCCAGATGTCCGTCAAACCCCAGCGGGTCTGCCAATCTTGACGGCCCTTAGCCGTCCGCCGGACCGGGGAATCGGGGAGCGGGGGATGCGAGCGGTCTATGTCTACATCTACCACGGAGTTAAAGTCTCCCCCCAGCAGGAGGGGACCGGCGAAAAAGTGAGCCAACGAGCCCGATAACCTGGAAAGGAAGGCAGTCTGGTCCACATTAGGGGCATACACACAGCAAACATTCAAGTCCCTCCCTCCCAGCGTGCCTGATATGGCCACGAAACGCCCCTCTGGGTCCAACACGGTCCTCGTGACCTGGAAGGGGACTCCTGCCCTGATCCATATTAGCGCCCCCCTGGCATAAGCAGAGTACGCCGTGGAAAAGACCTGCCCTCGCCACCTACGCTGAAGCGCCGCCCCTTCCGCCTTGTTCAGATGCGTTTCCTGCAGCAGCGCCATTTGCACTCCCCTACGCACTAAATAAGCGTGGACCCTGTGACGCCTGGACATAGTGTGAAGCCCCCTCACGTTCCAAGTGATACATTTCAAGTTAGCAACATCAGCCATTGTCCCAGAGTGTTCTTGCACAGTCTCCCCGTCCGGGTCCCCACAAAAAAAAGACATCAATCCTCCCAGCGCTGACGGCGGCCATTTTCCCCAACCAGAACCAAACCCCCCAAAAACCAACAAAACCCCCTCCCAACCACCCCAGAACAGGACCCAAACTGCACCATCTAGATCCCATCCAAACGTCTACGGAGAACAACCCCAAAAACCCCACTAGTCCCACGGTCGCCACCGTAGGAAGGCCTTATGGGCCAGGTGCGGGCTGAGCGGAGGCAGTGGGCCCTCGTCGCCCAGGCCACCAGGACTATAATAAGCCCCCCCCTGTGTCAAAATCTTTCGGGGCAAGAGCAGAAGCCTCCCAACCCTCCCTCTCCCATTGTCAGCAATAAAGAACGGCAGCCGCCTCCCCCCTGCCGGGCCCCCACCCAAAACAAGGCAACCTATCCCATTACCCTTGTCCATCCAAAAGGTCCTCCACCGATTTCGGTGTGATCACCGGTGTGTGGGTACTGTCTGCCACTGAGTCTTCCGAGTCCGATGGTGCCCCCTGAGCACCCGGGTTTTCTTCCTCCTCTTCGATGTCTTCGCCCCTCGCTCCCGACAGTTCCGACAGAACTTCCAACACTCCCCTCCGCTCAGATGATGTCTCCGCTGTCGAGGGCCCTCCCGTGCGGCCGCGGCGGTTCCTGACCCTTTTAGAGCGCCTCCTTTGTTCCGGCTCCTCCGCCTGATGGGTCGAGGCGTTATAACCATCCTTCCCCGTTCGGTACAGTTCGAGCCAGTCACAGACCTCCTCCGGGGTGTCGAAGAACTGGGTTTTGTCGTCGACAATGACTCGGAGCCTCGCGGGAAATAGGAGTGAATATTGGATGCCCTCACTCCTGAGTTCACGCTTAACCGCCAGGAAGGAGAACCGCTTGCGCTGCGTCTCGTAGGTATAGTCAGGGAAGATATTCACCTGACTGTTTGCAACCTGGAACGGGCCATTGTGTCTGGCGGCATTTAGGATCAGATCCCTGTCCCGGAAATGGAGCAACCGTGCCACCACCGGCCTCGGGGCTCGTCCCAGCTGTGGGGGCCGCGCTGGAACTCTGTGGGCCCGTTCTAGAGTGTAAAAGGAGGACAGGCCCTCCGGGACCACCGTGTCTCGGAGCCAGGTCTCCAAGTAGCGCACCATATCGCCTTCCTCGATCTTTTCCGGCAGGCCCACTACCCGAATGTTATTCCTCCTGTTTCGGCCTTCCGCATCCTCCGCCCTCCGTTCGAGGGTCTCGATTCGGGACATGGCATCCTTGATCGTCGCAGCCAGGGTCCTCTGCGCCGGTTCGATAGTCTTCACCGTGCTCTCCACCTCCTTGACCCGGTCTGAGAGTTTACCATGGTCTGCCCTAAGGAGGCCCAGGCCAGTCGCCACCTGGGCAATGTCCTGTTGTAGAGCCGACCGAGTTGCCTCTATGGCTTCCAGTACACGGTCGAATTGTTGCTGGAGTGGTGCGCCACCAGGTCGTTTAGGATCTCCATGCTCTTCCTTGTCCTGGGCCTCAGAGTCCGAGGTGGCCTGGCTGGATCCCTTGGCTCCTTTAGGTTTCCCCATGCTGCCAGGGGCTCTCCGCAAAGGTCCCGGAGTAGGCGTCTCCGTGTGCAAGTGTCCAGCACGACTTTCCCGGGATTTCGCCCTCAAGTCCGGAATGGGCGACCTCCTTCTCCAGAGCCTGTGGAGACTCCGCCGTTTCGGCTCACGCCACCGCCACGGCGTCCGAGGGCACCGATAAGGGGGCGGAGACACCCGTCTCCGAGTCGGGCAGGCCCGTTCACCCACTACAGCTCCGGGGCAAGGGCCACCAACTCCCCCGGTTGTCCTGTGGTGCCCGAGTGTCGCGCCATCCATGTAGTCGGGGTGGCCAGGAACTCGCAGCTAGTTGCGGAGTCGCGGTGCAGACCACCGCCTGGACCTGAGGGCACCCATGCCCGGCGCCCTCTAACGCGTGGGCACCCGCCCGGTCGTCCAATCGAGTATGGTCCCGCTGTGGAGGGTCCGAACCAGCCAATGTCCAATGCCTAAAGCCACTGAGGCTGGTGAAGCCGGGTGCCGGGCGACATCCGCGAGACCTCCTCAACTCCGTAGGTCCGTTCAAGGGGACAAAGGGGTCCGGGCGCCATATTGGGTCGCCCTCCGTCACTCCGCAAACTTCGGCATTTCTTCAAAGCCACCTCCGTCCAAACTCCACCAGGGCCCTCGGCAGGGTGTCGTCGCCTCGCTCAACCGAATTCGGGGTCTGGGGTGCCCCTCAGCCTCCGATGTTCAGGATAATTTCAGGCTTAGTCCCGGAGCCGAGCTCTCAGGCGACCATCGCCATCGGCGCCCAAGCCACGCCCCCCAAGGTAGACCCTTCTTGACCCCCTAGGAATGATGTTGGGGTTATTAAAGGGTCCCGTGGGGCAAATAAAAAAAATTTGATTTTTTGCGGAAGAAGCCCTTTCCGGTTCGCGAACCGGGTAGCGAATCGGGACGCGAAACGGGAATTCGCCATTTTGTGTTTCGTTTTAATTAAATTACAAGATGGAGGAAAAACAATGTGAGAAATGGGTATAAGGGGGTACGGGAGACGTATCCTGACCCCCTATGTTTTCTGAGGGTGGCTGAGGATGCTCATATATGTTGATACTTGTCTTCCAGCGGCTGCTGCGTGACGTCTGTTAACGTTCGATTCGAAGGAAATCAGGAAGTGTTGACCGCCATTTTGACACTGCGAGTAAATATATTGTTAAAAATAATTGTTATAAATTAATCCGTATTGATAAACATTGTCTGCGCCATCTTGCTTTTTTTCCAATGCCACACTTTTGTCGTGCACGGCAGCCATTTTAGATGCCTTGACCAGACCCACTCTCTGCACGACGCCGATCACGACGTCTGTTAATGTTCGATTCTTAGGAAATCAGGAAGTGTTGACCGCCATTTTTACACTGCGAGTAAATATATTGTTAAAAATAATTGTTATAAATTAATCCGTATTGATAAACATTGTCTGCGCCATCTTGCTTTTTTTCTAATGCCACACTTTTTCGTGCACGGCAGCCATTTTAGATGCCTTGACCAGACCCACTCCCTGCACGCCGCCGATCCTCAGCATGGCTCCCCACCCTCGCAAGCATCTCCCCCACGCACTGGTCACCCCCACTCTCTCTCTTATGCATGGGCCATAAACCTCCCTCCATCCGCGCTGCTCTTCCCTGAGAATCACACCCTGTGCCCGCCCGACACCACCCTTCCACCCTATTCACTACCGCACCCTCTGACACTCCTCTTCCTCTGTGTCCGATTGTCCAGGCCGGTCCCAGGCTATCACCTAGCCCTGCGGATGTAGTTTATGGCCTCAACTGTAAAGAATAACCCCTCTTCAAAGGAGTTACAGTAGATCAAGGCCCCCACCCCATGAGATCCGTCACACCACACGCGTTCCTACTATCTGATAACGATCCTGTATTGTGATTGGGTAGGGAATTCCCACTGTGAGGGTGTATGGGACCGAGCCTGAAAAGGAAGATTCCAGGGATGCCTTTTTGTACATCAAAGTCTTCACAATTATGTGTCACATTAAAAATATATAACACTCCAACAAAGTAGTAGGATTATAACACTTTAATAACTTATAAATATGTAAAAAGCACAAAAAACAGTAAACACGTAAAAAAAAAAAATTTAACACTGCAACAATGGTCAGTAGCGGTCTGTTGTGCGAATAGTCCGAAGGCAGCACAACGCGCCGAGATCTGGACGGCACCCCCTTGCCATTCAGCGTTTTTCCGCCCGCTTTTCCTGCACTTTTTTTTGTCAGTAGCGGTCTGTTGTGCGAATAGTCCCAAGGCAGCACAACGCGCCGAGATCTGGACGGCACCCAGGTGATGTCCTTTACTTGCCCAACTGGTTTTGGCATCCTACAATGCTGCACCGAAAAATGGCGTGAGGGCCCCGGGGGCGGGGGGGGAGGCTGCGTGAACGGGCCTCCCCAGGTGGATGTTCGTCTGCTGTAGTGGCGCGCCCTTTTACCGTTTCAGTCACCAATCAGCAGTTTTTCGCCCACTTTTGCTGCACTGTGCCTCATCCGCCATTTAGCTGTTTACCGCCCGCTCTTGCGGCTTCAGCGTCTCGCTCACCATGTAGTTGGATTGCGTCCACTCTTGCGGTGCAGCGATAGGCGGCTGCCACAGGACTCTTAAAATGGCGGCCAGCTCTTCGGATTTGAGCCTGGTCCACTAAAATGGCCCTGGGACACCTTGGAACTCGGACGCTTGTCTGCTAGGGCTTGGGCCCCATTCTCGAAAGCGTCCCCTCAGCCTTGAAGATTCTTCAAAAGTCTTGGGGGCCCCCGACTCCCACAGGCTTCCGGTGGGGAGCGGCTGCCATGATTGCTTGCGGAATGGCCACGACGGAGCTACGAGATGGTGGTGCTCTCATGCTGACGCCAGCTTCAGTCTGAAACATCCAGAAACACTGTAGACTATCAATTGCCCTCCCCTCTTTTGACTGATGGTTCTTGTTGCCTGTCCCCTCTGTTGTCATCTAAAGGAACCTTTTTGGATTGCCGAGTGAGAAAAAAAAAGGTGGGGCTTTCATCGTTTGGGAAAAAAAAATGTTTCAAGCCAATGAAAATTGTTATTTTTAGGTCATATGATCAAGCATTTCATCATTAGGAAACCAAAAGTAAAATGAACCAATGAAAAGATTTATAAACAAGTCACATGACCTGTTATGCGGCTTTGGGCTATAAAAAGCCTACAAAATCCGTTGGCCTGTGAGGCGGCGTCAGTAGCGGACCGATGTGCGAATAGGCCGAAGGCAGCAGAACGCGTCGAGATCCGGATGACACCGAGGTGGTGTCCAGCAAGTTGCCGCACTGGTGTAGCTATCCTACAATGCTGCGCCGAAATCCGGCGTGGGGTGCCCGGGGTGGGGGGGAGGCAGCGCAAACGGCCCTCTCCCGCCTCCCCAGGTGGAGGCACCTCATGTGCAGTGCGGCGCCCTTTGCCGTTGCACTCGCCGTTCAGCAGAGTTGCGGCCGCACTTCCGGTACAGTGACTCACCCACCATCCAGCTGTTTTCCTCCCACTCTTGCGGTACAGCGACTCACCAGCCATCCAGCTGAGTTTCGGCCACTCTTGCGGTACAGCGACTCGAACGCGCCGAGATCCGGATGGCACCGAGGTGGTGTCCAGCAAGTTGCCGCACTGGTGTGGCTATCCTACAATGCTGCGCCGAAAGATGGCGTGGGGTGCCCGGGGGGGGCGGAGGCGGCGCAAAAGGCCCTCTCCCGTCTCCCCAGGTGGAGGCACCTCATCTGCAGTGGGGCGCCTCTTAGCGTTTCACTCGCCTTCCAGCTGAGTTCCGCCCGCTCTTGCGGCACAGTGCCTCACCCTCCATCCAGCTGAGTTCCGTCCGCTCTTGCGGTACAGTGATTCACCCGCCATCTAGCTGAATTGCGGTTACTCTTGTGGTGCAGCGATAGCCGGCTGCCACATGAGTCTCAAAATGGTGGCCAGCTCTTTGGATTTGGGCCTGGTCCACTAAAATGGCCCTGGGACACCTTGGAACTCGGACGCTTGCCTGCTAGGGCATGGGCCCCATTCATGAAAGCGTCCCCTCTTTTGACTGATTGTTCTTGTTGCCTATTTCTTCTGTTGTCATTTAACGGAACCTTTTTGGACTGCCGAAAGGTGTTCGGTCCGACCGCTGGTTGATGAAGACATTTTGACTATATCCTGGACCTGCCCGGCCTCGCACAAAATGGCGCCGGTATAAATGGGACTCGTAACTCCTTGTTGTGTACTCGTTGCCCAACCTTGATATCACGAGATACGTATGCAGTTTTGAAGCACATGGCGGGCGGGGACGAGAATTGATTGAACATTTGGGCATCCCTATTGATATTAAGTTCTGATGTGTTATTGATTACTGTACTATTGAAAGTTCCAATTAACGTCACTCATGGTACTTGTCTGCAAATGTATATCTAGATAATTTTATTGTAACTGGCCCTGTCGTACTTTAATTATAAAATGTACGTCCCCCGATTCCGCAACTGTTAGACACCTTACTTCTTGCAACCTAATGGCCCGCTCGTTACGTTCTTCTACAGTGTAAATGTCCCCTCATCATATACGATTCCAGTTTGCTCCGTGGCCGGCCCATGTGGTTATAGGCCCGTATTTGTATACTGACATTTTCACAATAAAGGTTTTTAAAACAAAACATGGTAGTAGTACCTTTTTTGGTATAGTTTTGAATAATAGACACTGTTTTCGAATGAGTAAAAGGCAAGTGAAATAAAGCAGCCCGATTACATGACGGTTGAAAGGTATAATACGCAGAAACGCAGTAAAGATAAATGATCAAGGGCTGTTGTGTTTTCCACTCCTGCAACATAAAGTGATCGATAAGAATCCGATATTCATGCCTATCAGCGACTAAGACAGCAGGCGGAGCCTCTTTTGCTCAACGGCTCCCTCATGGGACGAAGAAACGCCCTTTTTCTCGAAATGGGAATATTTTGCATTACGCGACAACGCAGGTCCAGAATATAGTCAAAATTTCTCCACCAACCAGCGGTCGGAACACAACCAGGCTGCCATGTAAATAGTTATTTAATAAAACGTTTTAGCCTGTTACTTTGCTGGTGTGTTGTATATATTTATAATATTTGCATAGTGTTTGTCGTTATTTTGGGTGGGGTGGGCGGCGGAGCCGAGCTGTCTTGCAGCCATCATGGTGTCGAGCTCAGTTCCTCTCACTAGTTTCGTATTTGTCATGAGGGGTTGTTCATAATGTTTCTATTTTAGCGAGGTCAAAAAGAGATCCCATTAGTGGCCTACTGATTTTGCTTGATTCCTTTTGTTTTTTTTACGATTTTCACTATCTGCAAAGACTAAACAGAGTATTGCGACTCTGTGCTTGTTTGTAAATAGAGAATGAACCAAAGAGAACCAATTCCAAAACAATAAATGCTAGGATAACAATCAATCAAATGGAGAGGGAAGCAGGCACGACGGATTACAACAGGGGCAAAGGCCTGTGTTACCTGCCCTTCACTATCTGCAAAGAGAGAATACTCCTAAAAGAAAAGAGGAGGGGGGGGGGGCAGCGTTGAAAGCACATCAGCGTGCATAAATACGAAAATGTTTTTACCTACCACGTACTTGACATTTTACAGCTTTTTATATTTGCTATTAAAAAACCATTGAAATTCACTGAAAAAACCATAGGTTATAGACCATATATAGTTAGGAATTAGCATTTACAAAACCTTGAAAATTCACTGAAAAAACCATAGGTTATAGACCATATATAGTTGGGGATTAGCATTTACAAAACCTTATTTTACTCGCACAAAACCATTGAAATTTGCATATATAGTTAGTTGCACTAACTATAAATTGGGCACCCGCAATCCACTGCTGATGATGTCACATATTACATCATTCATGACATGGTCAGTGACATCACTGATGACAACACCCAGTGACTGTATGTTTCTGTAAAGTTAAAATATGTCTTACATATTGAAGAATGAGTGAATGTATAAGTGTCTTGATGAAGGATTTAGTAGGTGCATGACTGACTGTATGAGAGAGTGATTAAATGTGTGTCACTGAGTGCATGGGTTAGTGACTAAACTGTCTTAATTTGTGCATCATTATGTCTGTTGTTCTGTAAACTGCTGCATGTGTTAATCAGTAGCTATATGAGTAACTATATGGGTTATTGATTGGTTGCCCAAGAATTTGTATGGGAGAGTGAGTGTGTGTGTATGGGTGGCTGGGAGGTGTGTGACTCTGTGCATAGATGTGTGAGCAGTTGATTCACTAGATGTATGGGTTCAAAAGTGCATGTGGAAACAGCTGCATGGGCGGTTGACTGTCTGCATGAGTGTATTGGTGAGTGAATGGATATCTCAGTGCTACATGTCAAAGTAAGTACATATGTAAAACACAGTACATGTGAGAGTTGACATATATAAATAACTGTGCATTAGAGCCAGTGAATGTGTGAGTGGCTGTATGGATCATTGTGAACTTGTATCAGGGATTGTATAAGAGAGTAAATATGTGTTAGTATATGTTTGAATAAGTAAGGTGTGTATAACTGTATAGTTGAGGAAATGGATGTGTAATTGATTCTTTGCATGACTGACTAGGTGTGTGAGTAACTCCATGGATGAGTGACAGTCTGTGAGTGTCTGTTTACACTGAGTGTATCTAAGGTTATATTAGAGTCTGAAGAGGTTCATCGTATAATCACATGAATGATGTCATCAGTGATGTGATCAGTAATGTCAAATGAGATGTCATCAGTGATGTCATCAGTGATGTCATTTGAGATGTCATCAGTGATATCATCAGTGATGTCATTTGAGATGTCATCAGTGATGTCATCAGTGATGTTATTTGAGATGTCATAAGTGATGTCATCAGTGATGTCATTTGAGATGTCATCAGTGATGTCATCAGTGATGTCACTGACCATGTCATGAATGATGTAATATGTGACATCATCAGCAGTGGATTGCGGGTGCGCGATATATAGTTATTGCAACTAACTATATATGCAAATTTCTATGGTTTTGTGCGAGTAAATTAAGGTTTTGTAAATGCTAATCCCTAACTATATATGGTCTATAACCAATGGTTTTTTCAGTGAATTTTCTTGGTTTTGTAAATCCTAATCCCTAACTATATATGGTCTATAACCTATGGTTTTTTCAGTGAATTTCATTGTTTTTTTAAAAGGTAATATCTATAGCTGTAACATATATTCTTATTCTAATTCACAAATATATTTTATATATATTTGTATTATATTTTTTTAATTCAATTTATATTATAGTTTAAATTATTTTTTCTTGTTTCGCTGCCGGTCCGCAAACCGGTAAACGTTCCGTTAGTGCAAATACCGTGTTAGAAAGGCACATCGCTCCCCTTTGGTTTTCGCCGGTTTTGCCCTAAATTTGTGCTTGTTTTCTTTTTGTGCCGTATGATCGTTTCTTTAGCTGTTTTTCCACTGTTTTGCCCGCCATTTGTGCCTGTATTTTTTGTGCCGTTTTCCTTCCTGTTTGCCCTCCATTTGTGCCTGCTTAATTGATTGTTACCTCTGTGCCGTGTTTGTCTCCTTCCTGTTTGCCCGCCTACCTCGCCGCCCTCCGCTCTCCCTCCCCGCTTCGCGCTTCCCGCCACCGCCATTTGCCCTGCCCCTTTTCTCTTCTGTTCCCTCCCCGCTCCCGCCTCCCAGCTGCTCCGCCCACCCGCGCACTTGGCCTTATATGGCGACCGTGCGGCGCAGGTGAGTGTGACCCACTTGTGGGACACCCCCGCGCCGCACGGCCACCAGCTGCTGCGTGTGCCCCATTGCCTGCCTTCTGCCTCAGCGCCGGCCTCGCTGCCGCCTTGGTCGCTCCCCTTTGGTTTTCGCCGGTTTTGCCCTAAATTTGTGCTTGTTTTCTTTTTGTGCCGTATGATCGTTTCTTTAGCTGTTTTTCCACTGTTTTGCCCGCCATTTGTGCCTGTATTTTTTGTGCCGTTTTCCTTCCTGTTTTGCCCTCCATTTGTGCCTGCTTAATTGATTGTTACCTCTGTGCTGTGTTTGTCTCCTTCCTGTTTGCCCGCCTACCTCGCCGCCCTCCGCTCTCCCTCCCCGCTTCCCGCCACCGCCATTTGCCCCGCCCCTTTTCTCTTCTGTTCCCTCCCCGCTCCCGCCTCCCAGCTGCTCCGCCCACCCGCGCACTTGGCCTTATATGGCGACCATGCGACGCAGGTGAGTGTGACCCACTTGTGGGACACCCCCGCGCCGCACGGCCACCAGCTGCTGCGTGTGCCCCATTGCCTGCCTTCTGCCTCAGCGCCGGCCTCGCTGCCGCCTTGGTCGCTCCCCTTTGGTTTTCGCCGGTTTTGCCCTAAATTTGTGCTTGTTTTCTTTTTGTGCCGTATGATCGTTTCTTTAGCTGTTTTTCCACTGTTTTGCCCGCCATTTGTGCCTGTATTTTTTGTGCCGTTTTCCTTCCTGTTTTGCCCTCCATTTGTGCCTGCTTAATTGATTGTTACCTCTGTGCCGTGTTTGTCTCCTTCCTGTTTGCCCGCCTACCTCGCCGCCCTCCGCTCTCCCTCCCCGCTTCCCGCTTCCCGCCACCGCCATTTGCCCCGCCCCTTTTCTCTTCTGTTCCCTCCCCGCTCCCGCCTCCCACCTGCTCCGCCCACCCGCGCACTTGGCCTTATATGGCGACCGTGCGACGCAGGTGAGTGTGACCCACTTGTGGGACACCCCCGCGCCGCACGGCCACCAGCTGCTGCGTGTGCCCCATTGCCTGCCTTCTGCCTCAGCGCCGGCCTCGCTGCCGCCTTGGTCGCTCCCCTTTGGTTTTCGCCGGTTTTGCCCTAAATTTGTGCTTGTTTTCTTTTTGTGCCGTATGATCGTTTCTTTAGCTGTTTTTCCACTGTTTTGCTCGCCATTTGTGCCTGTATTTTTTGTGCCGTTTTCCTTCCTGTTTTGCCCTCCATTTGTGCCTGCTTAATTGATTGTTACCTCTGTGCCGTGTTTGTCTCCTTCCTGTTTGCCCGCCTACCTCGCCGCCCTCCGCTCTCCCTCCCCGCTTCCCGCTTCCCGCCACCGCCATTAGCCCCGCCCCTTTTTCTCTTCTCTTCCCTCCCCACTCCCGCCTCCCAGCTGCTCCGCCCACCCGCGCACTTGGCCTTATATGGCGACCGTGCGACGCAGGTGAGTGTGACCCACTTGTGGGACACCCCCGCGCCGCACGGCCACCAGCTGCTGCGTGTGCCCCATTGCCTGCCTTCTGCCTCAGCGCCGGCCTCGCTGCCGCCTTGGTCGCTCCCCTTTGGTTTTCGCCGGTTTTGCCCTAAATTTGTGCTTGTTTTCTTTTTGTGCCGTATGATAGTTTCTTTAGCTGTTTTTCCACTGTTTTGCCCGCCATTTGTGCCTGTATTTTTTGTGCCGTTTTCCTTCCTGTTTTGCCCTCCATTTGTGCCTGCTTAATTGATTGTTACCTCTGTGCCGTGTTTGTCTCCTTCCTGTTTGCCCGCCTACCTCGCCGCCCTCCGCTCTCCCTCCCCGCTTCCCGCTTCCCGCCACCGCCATTTGCCCCGCCCCTTTTCTCTTCTGTTCCCTCCCCGCTCCCGCCTCCCAGCTGCTCCGCCCACCCGCGCACTTCGCCTTAAATGGCGACCGTGCGAGCGCGCAGCGGTCACGCGCAGCGGGTGCGCCGATTGTGCGCCGATGGCGCGCCAAAGGTAAGCCCGTCTGCGCCCGTCCACGACCGGATCGCGACCAGCGCCAGGACCCCTGGCCCCCGAAGACCCCGACCGACCCACCTGACGTACTCCGCTGCCTCCCTCATCGCACTCAACACCGGCCGACTCCCAGAATGCCATCAAGCCACTCCACGACGTACCCACGGACCTTTCAGCTGCCACGCCTGCAAATTCTCCTGCATCCGGACCTGCCTCGCACCAGCACCCGCCAAGTCGAACACCAGCAGCACCCACCTCAAGGGCATCCTGCTCAACACCCGCTCCGTCCACAGACACGCCATCGAACTCTGGAACCTCCTAGACGCCACATCCCCTGACGTTGCCTTCCTCACGGAGACCTGGATGAACGCCTCTTCAGCTCCCGACATCGCCATCGCTATCCCAGAGGGCTACAAGATCGTCCGGAGGGACCGCAACGCCAACCAGATGGGAGGAGGCATCGTCATCATCCACAAGAACACCATCCGTCTCACGACCAGCACCGACAACACCCTGACCACCGCCGAACACCTGCATTTCCAGATCCACACCAACCCGAACACCACCCTCAGAGGCACCCTGATCTACCGACCCCCTGGACCACGCACACAATTCAGCGAGGACATCGCCGACTTCGTCAGCCCGCTTGCCCTCCCCTCCTCTGACTACATCCTCCTGGGGGACCTCAACTTCCACCTGGAGAACAACAACGACCGCAACACCACCACCATGCTGGACATCCTCGCCAACCTGGGACTCAAGCAACTGGTGTCCACCCCCACCCACCTCGCCGGACACACACTCGACGCAGTCTTCTCTTCCAGCACAGACATCGACTTCAGCCACGCCACAGAGCTTCAATGGACGGACCAAAGCTGCGTCCACTTCACCTTCAAGAGAACGACGACCCACCACCACCAGCAACAGGCCGCCCGCAGAAGCTGGAACAAGATCACAGCAGACCAGCTCGCAACCTCCCTGAGCCAGCACCCTCCTGCCAGCTCAGCGGACCCCAGCCAGGCCGCCGACAACCTCACGAAGTGGATCAGCATCTGCGCGGACGAGCTCGCCCCGCTGAGGACCCCGCCCAGCAGACCCGGCAGCAAGAAAGCCCCGTGGTTCACCGACGAACTCAAGAGCTCCAAGAAGAACTGCCGAGCCCTCGAGAAAGTCTGGAGAAGGGAACCTACACCGGACAACAGGACCTCCTTCAAGCTTGCCACCCGGAAGCACCACCAGCTGATCCGCGCAGCCAAGAAAACAGCATTCAAGGAACGGTTGGACAACAACGCACACAACTGCAAGGAACTCTTCAACGTCGTGAAAGAGCTTTACAACCCCAGCGCAGGAAACAACGACATCACCCCATCGCAAGACCTCTGCAACTCCCTCGCTTCATACTTCCACAACAAGATCGTGGACATACACAACAGCTTCAACAACCAACCAACGCACACCATGACCGAACAATCACCCCCCACCACCACCCTCCACGCCTGGACCCCGATCAGCACCGAAGACACCATCCGCACGATGAACACCATCCACTCCGGATCACCGACCGACCCCTGCCCTCACCACGTCTTCAACAAGGCCGACGCTGTCATCGCACCCCACCTGCGAGACATCATCAACACATCCTTCGACACCGCCACCTTCCCTGAGAGCTGGAAACACGCCGAACTCAGCGCTCTACTCAAGAAACCAACAGCGGACCCCACCGAACTCAAGAACTACCGCCCCATCTCGCTCCTCCCGTTTCCAGCCAAGGTCATCGAGAAGACCGTCAACAAGCAGATGGCCGCCTTCCTCGAGACGAACGGATCCCTCGACCCCTCACAGTCCGGCTTCCGAGCCAATCACAGCACCGAGACCGCCCTCATCGCCGCCACTGATGACATCCGAGCCCTGATGGACAATGGAGAAACAGCGGCCCTCATCCTCCTAGACCTCTCCGCGGCATTCGACACGGTCTGCCACCGCACCCTAGTACAGCGCCTCAGCAACATCGGAATCCAGGACAAGGCGCTGGAATGGATCATCTCCTTCCTCGACGGAAGAACACAGAGAGTCCGCCTACCACCGTACAAGTCAGAGGCCTCCGAAGTCATCTGCGGCGTCCCTCAAGGATCATCTCTGAGCCCCACCCTCTTCAACGTCTACATGAGCCCCCTCGCGGCCATCGTACGCAAACACAACCTCAGCATAATCTCCTACGCCGACGACACCCAGCTGATCCTCTCTCTGACCAACGACCCCGCCTCCGCCAGAGCCAACCTGCACGAAGGGATGAAAGAGGTAGCCGAGTGGATGACGACCAGCCGCCTGAAACTGAACTCTGACAAGACGGAGGTCCTCATCCTGGGCTCTTCCCCCTCCGCCTGGGACGACTCCTGGTGGCCTCCCGCCCTGGGCACCGCACCCAAACCGACAGACCATGCACGCAACCTGGGCTTCATCCTGGACTCCTCCCTCTCCATGACCAGGCAAGTCAACAACGTCTCCTCGGCGTGCTTCAACATCCTACGCATGCTACGGAAGATCTTCCGGTGGATCCCCACCGAGACCAGGAAGACCGTCACCCAGGCCCTCGTCACCAGCCGACTGGACTACGGCAACGCCCTCTACGCCGGTACCACCGCCAAGCTCCAGAAGAGACTCCAGCGGATCCAGAACGCCTCAGCCAGACTCATCCTCGACATCCCACGAACCAGCCACATCACCGGACATCTGAGAGACCTTCACTGGCTCCCCGTCAACAAAAGAATCACCTTCCGCCTCCTCACCCACGCACACAAAGCCCTACACGACCAAGGCCCGAGCTACCTCAACAGCCGGATCAACTTCTACGCTCCCAAACGCCACCTCCGATCAGCCAACCACGCCCTCGCCGCCGTCCCCCGCATCCGAAGAGCGACTACAGGAGGAAGGTCCTTCTCCTACCTGGCCGCCAAGACCTGGAACTCCCTCCCGACCGACCTGCGCCTGACCCAAGACCACCTCTCCTTCAGGAAGAAGCTGAAGACCTGGCTGTTCGAGCAGTAGCGGCACCCCCCCCCCAGCGCCTTGAGACCCTACGGGTATGTAGCGCGCTCTATAAGTGTCACTGATTGATTGATTGATTGATTGATTGATCGTGACGCATCCCGTAAACGCAACATATCGCGTTACTACGTAATACCCCTTATGACGTGCTGCGTTAGCGCACCCGGAAGCGTTCTGGAACGCGAACCAAGGCGCGAAACGTAAAGCCCCGGAAACGATCCGAGGCGCGGCGCGGAACGCGGAACGTAAGCATAACAGGTCATGTGACTAATTCATAAAACTTTTCATTGCTTCATTTTACTTTTAGTTTCCTAATGATGGAACGCTTGAACATATGACGTAAAATAAACACTTTTCATTGGTTTAGAACATTTTTTTTTCTCAAATGATGAAAGTCCCACCTTTTTTCCTCACTCCGACTTTCATTTTTATGAGAGAAAGACCTGTTTTTGTTTGCTTAGACATGGCATTTGTATTAGCTGCAGCCACCACCTCCACCACCACCAAAGAAGAGAGGACCGACTAGCCAGGTCATCTTCCAACAAGAAGAAGAAGAAGAGGAAGACGAGGAACAGGAGCAAGGGACAAATGGGTTTCTGAAAGAAATGCCAAGGACGTCCCACGTGAAAGAGAATTTTATCTGGCAATTTTTTTCTTTTCCTTCTCATGAAAAGAAAGTAAATGCCAGGTACGTTACCTGCCTCATCTGCAAAAAAAACTCTCGAGAGGGACCGAAAAAAAATATAGCTATGGTAATCATACCATGCATCGGCACATGGAGAGTTGGCACCCTCTTAATTATAGTAAAGCACAACTTCGAGATTTGGTGGATAACCCCCGACCGGCTAAAACATCCACCAATGACTTAGCAATAAGTGAGTCAGAGGCAAGGGAAACTGTCCCAAATCTCCAAAAGAACTTTGGGCAGATGAGATTGACATGTGTAGCTTGTGGAAAATTAATTTCATGTGGAGAGAGGAGTATTACTTTAATAAATAGATCATATGAAAATCATCAATGTCCAAAACGTCCAAGAAAGTAATCTTTTTTTTTGTTGCTCCTGTTGAGCCATTTGAAGTGAATCATTTTTGTTTCCCCTTCCTCAAAAAAAACACAAAAAAAATATAAAACATCAAAAATAATAAAAAAAAGTTCTTTTCAGAACTACCTTCCCTTTTAAAAAAAATTACTAGAATGTTTAGCACTCTAGCATCCTCTATTTCTTTTGATTCGCTTCCCGGTTAGCGTTCCGGTACGCGAACTGGGAGCGAACTAAAAAAAATATTTTTTAAAAAAAGACGAGTAAATAAACAGAGAGTAATGTGAAAAGAAAGACAAATAGAGGGAGTAACACACAGTTACTGTTGAAAGAAGGACTGATAAAAGAAGTGAAAAGAGTAGTATAAATAAGTAATAGAAAAAGAAATGAAGGAAGTAGCAAAGACAGGAAACTAAGGGTTAAAGAAAAGAAGCAGTGGAACTAATAAAAGTTAAATCTGATAGACATGTAACGTAAAGAGTACTAAACACTTACCTTATAATTGTCATTACCGTACTGAATTAACATTTATATACTTTTAATCTGTGTAAGAAAGAACAAAAACATGTAAATTAATACAAGGTGGTAAAAAAAGAGTGAGCATGAGACAAAATGAATACATATTAAAAATCACAATTCAAAGTCGAAAATTAAATAAACATATTCAATGGTTTATTTTTGCTGTTATCAGAAAATATCAAATTTCACTGAAAACAGTGAGTTGAAGGTATTCATCATATAACAGCGGGGAAAAAATAAACACAATTAAAATGATTGTGTTTAAAAAACCCAAATAATATAACTAAGCAGAAATAGGAACTTCTCCAAAGTAACTTACTTTCTATGACGTCAAAGGATATCCTATGAACAGCTTATACTCTGTTGTGCTGTTACTATTTTCTGCCCGCCACTTTCTGAAAGATAAACTCAATTGTTTTAAGAAAACTGAGACATACAAAGCAATTTAAAACAGCACACTAAGTTACAGCAACACCTAGAATCATTATAGTCCAATTACCTACCCTAAATTCTGACTTCAAAAATCAAGTCAAAAGGCGACATTGCTTCGTACTCAATTAGTAATGTTTGCTGAAAGACTAGCCATTTTTTAAATTTCAAATAAGCTGTGTAATATCCAGATGTTGTCAAAGGACCAGCATAATATATAATAGCTGCAGTTGCAAATGTTCTTCCTGAAATCGATGACTGTGTAGCCCAAAATGTTTTAATTAGACTTAACAACTTTTTTTCATCCAGTTTATGTAGTTCAAATTGTAAAATGACATTTCACCCATAAGTTTCTATAAAAAATATTGACAGCATTGCAGACTTACGTTTCCTCTACTCTTTATTTTGATCTGCTGCTTGACTTAGCTTATAAAAACAAACAGTTTTCGCTCTGTACTACAATTATCCACAAGGCCATATAGAGTAGGAGCCATTAGAACCTCTGTAAATTCATCTAAACAAATCCCAAACTTCCTTTCCTAAAATTTTGGTTGTAAGAACATCAGGTAAGAATTTTGAAGGTGGAAAGGCAATCTTTTTTTGAAAGTTAAAACAGAATCATTGCAGAATGACCAACCGTTTCCAGATTTCAAATAAGCTGTATAATGTCCTGAATTAGTTGAAGGACCATTATGATATATAATTGCAGTAGTTATAAAAGTCCTTCCTGATATTGACAACTGCGAAGCCACAAAATTATTAATTAAAGTTGTCAATTTAGTTCCATCAGGCCTACATCGTTGGAACATTAAAATGACATACTGGCCATAACTTCGTAAAATTAACGTGGACAGCATTCCAGACTTACATTGGCTGCACTCCATGTTTTGATCGGCTGCCTTTACTAGCTTATTGAAGGATACTGATTTACTGTCAGGCAAAGTTAAATATATAAATCTTTCTGAGTCTACACTAGTAGTACTTGATAGCCTACAGTTCTCGCAGTCATGCTGCCATTGATAAGAAAGGCCAAATAGATAATCTACATCTACACCCTCATCTTGCAATACATCAAGCATATACATTAAAAACTCCTGACAATCCTGCTGAATATTTTCAGAGAATTCTGTGTGACCTGAACATTCGTCTAACAGAAAAAGAATTTCAGACACACTTTCTACTCTCGTTCTATCAGCACTACATTTCTCTAACACAGAATTCAACAAACAGCATAAACTTTGTTCCGAATTGATCACAATCTGTTCTTTGAAAGTCTCTAGTGAAAAGAGAACATTAACAACTACATTAGCATAGCAGTTGACACCAGAACTTTTTTCAAATTTAAAACCAACAACATTTTCAACAGAATTCATTTTATTCCTGCTTACAATTTTGGGTTCATCGACTTTTGGTCTTTTTGCTACAACCTCATACTATTACTGATATTTCTTCGTTTCCGGCCTAACACACGTTTCTCAAACAAAGGATGTTGAGGCAAATGTGGCGCATACTCTCTTCTTAACCTATTGTATTCCTTAACACAATCTAGATCCGCACAAATGTTTGTGACATCACAGTCAATCAAGTACAATCCCGATAAAGTTCTGAGTCGTGACAATGCTACATAAGCCATACCCTCTTTGAATACAGAACTGCTAATATTCACTAAAGCAGTGTCTACACTTAAACCTTGCGATTTATGAATTGTCACCGCATATGCCAAGCAAACAGGAAACTGCTTACGGCGAACATATAAGTCTTTAACAAGCAAAAACCTAGCAGAGCAACAACCAATTAGCTGTACTTCCTCAATGCCATCAAATTTAATTTTTAAAAATTCAATTCCATCTCTACTTCTGTATTTCTCAAAATCAACAACATTACCCATTGATCCATTTACCAGACCTCTTTCAACATGTAAATTCCTTCTCAAAATGATTCGGCAATTTAAGCACACATTCAAAGTCTTTTCAAAACCCGCAGTTTTAGATATAGTCTTCTCTAATGAATCCAATTTAGATTTCAAATTCTCAGACAAAATAATTGTTGCTCCCATATGCTCTATTTTGTCAATAGCTTCCAGTTTCACAATCTCTTGTTTTTCTAAATTCAACATTTTGTTGTTGAAGATTGAACATTCTGCAAGAGTTGGCATCAAACATATTCCAGATTTCTTCACAGTAATTTTCTGAAAAATATCCTCTGGCAAAACGTCTTCTTCTGGATATAAATTTGACAGTAAGCGTGCATGTAAAGCTTCTTTACCACGCTCAGTCACTTTCCCGATTCTAACATCTTGCAGAATATTCTTGTAATCTTCGTCCTTCGCCTGACGCATATTTTCACGCAGCTCAGCATAACTGAAGTTTAACCAAATGTTAACGTTGCCAATGCTCCCTAGGCACTTCTTGGTATCTTCAGGTGTAAGCAGTTTAAACACTGGTTGTCCTTTCACTGGTGTCAGCTGCAGAAGATCACCAAAAACAATGATGTGTTTGCCACCGAATAACACATCATACTCTGTTTTAAGAACTTCCTGCATTCTCAAATGCACAAAAGCAAGCATGACATTGGAAACCATGCTTACTTCGTCAATGATAAGACGTTTCATCTTCTTCAGGACTCTAGATACTTCACAACAAGCATCTCCAGATAACTTGTGGTATTGTAATTTGTTATCATGCTCCACTGGCAGCATCAGTAACCGATGCAAAGTAATCCCTTTAATGTTATGAGCTGCCAGTCCAGTTGGAGCGGTCACAACACAAGACAGCGATGACTCAGTCCTTTTCTGCAGATAACATGAAATTGCTTTAATAAGGAAACTTTTTCCAGTTCCTGCTTCTCCACTCACATACAGTCAGACAGGCTTCAACGACGTACATGAGCACTCTTCCTTCTCATGACTTAATCCATGCTCAATTTGGTTGGTAACTTCGTCATATATTTTCCTCTGCTCAACGTTAAGTTGTCTTTCCAATTCTTCTAAGTTAACCGCATCCTTCTGAGCATGTGCCATGGCTCTTTCTACTTCAATCATGGCAGTGGCAGCTTCATTTTCAATAACTGGTTCTCCTAGTGGATCCTGACTCAATGAAACAGAACTCTGACTGTCCTGAGAACTGTCTCTAGCAATCTCGGCTGCAATTGTTGCTTCCTGCTCAATTTCTGCATTCAACATTTGTAGATATTTTGGAAAAACAGGACATTCTATGGACTCCTTGGCTGCATTGAAAGAGTCTTCGTAACAGAGGAAATCCCCAAGCAATTCCTCTTCTGCACGCCAAGGCTTGAAAAGTTGCAAAAGAGCTAAATAGAAAAACTATTTTCTTTCGGGAGATTCGCAATCCAATTTTCGATGATTTATCAATTGACATTTTTTTTGCTTGACCAGACATCCCTCACTTCCAATTACAGCATACACTACTTTATCAATATCTTCTTTGATGTTCCTCTTGAAAACGTAATTTTGAAGAACATCATACAGACAAGCATTCTCCAGGTGACTGCTTCTATTTGGATAATATGTATCCAACATGTTGCTCTTCAAAATATCTGTACTGTTTGGCTCCTTCTCCGCCAAATACTCAATTTCCCGTACAGGTTTCAGAACTCGATTACGTGTTGCAGCAAGACCAAGACTCGCCCAAATGATACTCCTAGATTTGGCATAGAGACTTGCTGAAGATAACCGGTCAGAACATTCGTAAGCTCCGATTTCTCGATGCGACAACATCTTCAGACTGAAACTGTACAACTTCTTACTGAGGCTCTTTTCATGGGAAATATCCTCCCACATATCCTTCAGTTCTGTCTTTTCTTTTTTGGTGATGTAAGACGTCACATACCGAGCCACAGCCATACAGTTGTCAGCCACAAACTGTATATCCATGTTAGCATTTCACATGGACAAAATCACTGGGTTGTAGTCGTTGATGTACTTGGACTCTTCGTTTCTTTTCAAATTGTATGTGTTTTTGGGTGATTTCCTCGTCACATTATGTCGCAGCGAAGACATCAAATTGTTAACTCTTCCTTTTGATATCACCGACCGTGGAAATGCAAAACGACATTTGGTGTAGTACTTGTCCTTGTTTCTGAATTTACGACGACAGTACTTTCCACAACGATGGCTTTGAAACCGTAAAACTTGTTCTCTTAGACTTTTGTCTTTGTTTGTCTTTGGAACAGCACATGTAGCATACTGTTCTATGAAACTCATCACTAAGTCATCCGGATCTGTTCCAAATTTGGGTGCATCTTTGATCCATAGCAGCATATGTATATGAGGAGCACCTCTTGCTTGATACTCCTTTCTCCAGAAGAAATCCAACACCTCTCCAAGAGGTGGATTTTTCTTGTTCGTGATGAAAGACATCATAGCTTCAAATCTATGATTAAAGTACCTGCATACATTCTCTGGATCCAAAGAGCACAGTTCTCCGGGTGTCTTGAATTCAATATTTTCAATGTTTCCATTTACCTCTCGTAGAAATTCAAGTAAGTCTTCCCAGCCATACTCAGCACAGCTGAGAGTGAGGAACCATGTGGGAGTTCCTAAATTCCTCAGCATACATTTTAAGTCACCATGACGGCGGTACCAATACTCATTAGTACCACGCTGACAAGCCATGAGATTAATCAGGTGAGAATCCAAAATACTGTCTTGCACATTGACTTTATCCATAAAGTCCCTTGCCGAGATATTTTGCAGTTGTACACCACTTTTCAAGATGTGGTTCACTGCATAAGACAATCCAGAGAGATCACTTTCAAACAGTAGATGAAATAAATGGGGAATGCATTGTTGAAACCTAGGATCTTCTGTATACAATCGTAAAGTCTGGTATTCTGAAGCAGGAATTTGAACAGGTCGCTCATCATATCGTCCTCCTCGACCTGTGGGAAATAACTGTGGGAAACATCGAGCTTCCAAACTTTCCTCCCAAACACTAATGGGACTCCCTTTGGCTTGTTTCATTTGAAACAACTCAATAGCATTCCCCATGACTTCCTTGGAATTCAAAGGATGAACACTATAATGTTCATATATTTCTTCCTTTTTAGAGGCTTCTTCTTTCTCAATTTGTCCAGGACACAAATCGCTGTCCTCTTCTTCACTTACTTCCTCTTCGGCAACACATACATTCTTGTAGTACTTATTATTTTTTATCGAATACAATGTTGCCTTTTTGACTTTCCTAACATCCACTAAATCTTGCCAGATTTTCTTACTCTTTGTCGGAACACCATTAACTATGATAACCAGAGGTTCCTCTTCCACTTTCTCTACTCCAATTGTATTAATGTTTTTCTTCAAATCCAAAGGCAAATAAACAACCCTTCCCTTTAATCCTCTCTGTAAATCTGATGGAGGCAACTTCCCTGTCTTTGGCTCCATTCGTACAATAGCCTGGAAGGGATGGACACTTTGAATCAAAATAGATTCATAAGTATTTAAATCCATCAATTCAGAAGGAATGTCATCTAATTCCAGATTATTATAAACCGCTCTAGCAGGCATCTGGTTTTGGTTTAATTTGTTATAGCAATAAGTACACATACGTTGGTCCGCTCCCAAATCAAAACAATTTTCTACCATCAAGTATGTGGCAAAATCCTTCCATTCACTATTGTTTTCCATATCACTTTTTGCATTTATATCCACTAACTTAGTCTGATTCTTATAATAAGTCCGTCGACAACACAGTCAAGTGAAATTAGGCCTCTCACTTGATTTCACCATAAACGTGGAAATTTCCTTGTGAAACTTATCTGTACTGAAAATCTGTACACTGTCTTCCACATTACCTTCTTCTAGTGGTTCAATATCAACATTGTTCTCTTTACCAGCAAAGTAACAGAACTCAATTTCTTGACAAATATTCTTCACATCTACTTCAGAACCATGCAAAAGAGCTCCGCTTAATTTTTTAAGCATAATTGCTGGACTCTTAGCATAATACAACATTCTAACTAATTTGATCACTTTATTATGATGCACTGCTAGCATCCTGAAATGATGAAATACACTCTGGCATACTCTCCTAGAAAGACAAGCCAGTGAATGACCACGCAAACCTGACACTTGTCTCACTCTGCAAGGATCTAATTCTTGCAACAACTTTATTTTTTGCTTTACACTTTTCTTATGAAATGTCCGTATAAAATCACAAAGCAAATTGATGGAATCCTGTCGCACACTGCAAATAGAACTACACTTCCAGGTGTACACTGGTCCCTTAGGACGTCTCCCTAAAACCTCATCACTTAGCGCCTCTTCTGCATCTGCAGACACAAGTATTTCTTTTTCAACCGGACGACCATCTTTTACCATATATGCTCGACCACTGCTGTCAACTGCATGCACCAAATCATTGTCCTGAAAATAACTCTCCTCATTAAAAAATGCCTCACTATTTGAACTATGCATCCATTCTCCTAAGAAAACTTCACAAAAATTACTTCGATTAACTTCTCTCTTCCATCTACTATTAGATTTGAAAACATAGATTACCTTGTTTAGTTTCCTAATTCTATTAATTACCAAAATAAATAACTTTCGCTTAATTTCGAAAGCCTGATCAATATTTTTCTCTACATTTTTCTTTTTCTTATAAAATGACACTTTCTGTTGACCTTTTTAAAATTGTTTTAGCAAATTGACAATTACCCTGTTGCGGAACATTCGCTTACGAATGTCCCTGAAAATATTTGCCCTTCTACTGCCATGCACAGAGTTATCTCCTGCTCTAGCACAAACTTTTTTGACGGGCATTTCCTTTCCATTTAAATTAGCTCTCTTTTTCTGGACTAAAACTTGTTCTGTAGTTATACTTTTGTTTCTACAAATGTTTCTAAGGAATGATTTCGTTCTCTTACCCGGTGTTCTCTTCGTCCGTTGAGGTAATTCTAATGTAGAGGACTGCTGCAAGATTTTAGTCAACTGCTGTCTTTGACGTTTCGTAGCCTTTCGAATTCTATCCTTAGAGGGCATTGTCTAATTTCCAAATAATCTGCAGTTGAATCTGTGGTAAAATATAATAAAAAATGTTATTAACCAATATTACCAAACAGTAAATCAATAACAATAAGAATTAGATTCAACAATGCTATAAAAATGAATAAAATAAATAATATACCGATTTGAAGCCACCCATATGTAGGTGGGACTCTTCAGAGTGCCAGGAGCCTTTACGAATCGGTATTTTACCATCAGAAACAATTTCACCGATTCGACCACCTACATCGAGCCCTAAGTGTGCATGCATTTGATTTCAAACAAAGTTTTAAAACCTTTTATGTAAAACAATTATACACCTACATTCACGGGGAACTGACTTAAAATGCCCTAATACACATCAAAACTTTTTTTAAGATACTTGCACCTTTTTTTCAATAACTTTTAACATGGCAATGCAACTCAAACAATCATAATGAAAATTTTACAGGCACACATAGGGCCGTATTTACAAGGGCCTTGCAGCACAAGGAAGGTGACTTCAAATGATCAGACACACATGGGGATGTATTTACAAGGCCCTTGAACCCAGGGGAAGTGACTTGAAACTGCTAAGCACACATAGGAGGGTATTTACAATGCCCGTGCAACACTTATGCATCATTTTCTTTTAACATGGCTATGTAACTCAAACAATTAATCATTCCTATGGGCTTTGAAGCCCATAGGAATGATTAGGCATTACCGATTTGGTATTTACCGAATCGGTAATTAAAGAATTCACAAGGGTGCAGGGGGTATCACTTTGACACCCTCTGGCACCCTCAAAACAGGCACAGGTGCCATGTGGCAGGCATACCTGCCCTAAGGGCAGGTCTGCCTTTCACATGACATAGGTGTGCATGCACACATGTGCATGCACACCGGAATCGGTATTTTACCATGAAGTTTGATTTCATGCTAAAATACCGATTCGTTAAGGCCTTTGGGACTCAGAAGAGTCCCCCCTACATAGCAAATTTACAGAATCGGTAAAATTACCGATTCGGTATTTTACCGAACCAATAATTTTTCCGATTCTGTAAATGTAGATTTACCTACATGTGGCCTTGGATTTAGGCCCCTACATACCGATTGGCCATTTACCGGTCGGAAACGGCCGAAATTGGCCGTAACCGGTCGGTAAATGGCCTGAAACGACCACCTACATCGGGCCCTAAGTGTGCATGCATTTTATATCAAAAAAAGTTTTTAAACCTTTTATGTAAAACAATAATACACCTACATTCATGGGGAACAGACTTAAAATGCCCTAATACACATGAAAAAGTTTTTTTAAGGAACTTGCACCTTTTTTTCAATAACTTTTAACATGGCTATGTAACTCAAACAATCAAAATGAAAATTTTCCAGGCACACATGGGGGCGTATTTAAAAGGGCCTTGCACTACGAGGAAAGTGACTTCAAATGACCAGACACACATGGGGACGTATTTACAAGGCCCTTGAACCCGGGGGAAGTGACTTGAAATTGCTAACCACACATAGGAGAGTATCTACAATACCCGTGCAACACTTATGCATCATTTTTTACATATACACCGTAACAATAACAACACAAATGCATCATATATCTGTTCCGCAAAAGCGACGCATTGCAGGAGTCACATCATTTTACCATCAAAAACAATTTCACCGATTCTGTAAATGTAGATTTACCTACATGTGGCCTTGGATTTAGGCCCCTACATACCGATTCACCAATAACCGGTCGAAAACGGCCGAAATCGGCCGTAACCAGTCGGTAAATGGCCTGAAACGACCACCTACATCGAGCCCTAAGTGTGCATGCATTTGATTTCAAACAAAGTTTTAAAACCTTTTATGAAAAACAATTATACACCTACATTAATGGGGAACTGACTTAAAATGCCGTAATACACATCAAAACGTTTTTTTAAGATACTTGCACCTTTTTTTCAATAACTTTTAACATGGCAATGCAACTCAAACAATCATAATGAAAATTTTGCAGGCACACATAGGGCCGTATTTACAAGGGCCTTGCAGCACGGGGAAAGTGACTTCAAATGACTAGACACACATGGGGACGTATTTACAAGGCCCTTGTACCCGGGGGAAGTGACTTGAAATTGCTAAGCACACATAGGAGGGTATTTACAATGCCCGTGCAACACTTATGCATCATTTTCTTTTAATATGGCTATGTAACTCAAACAATTAATCATTCCTATGGGCTTTGAAGCCCATAGGAATGATTAAGCATTACCGATTCGGTATTTACCGAATCGGTAATTAAAGAATTCACAAGGGTGCAGGGGGTATCACTTTGACACCCTCTGGCACCCTCAAAACAGGCACAGGTGCCATGTGGCAGGCATACCTGACCTAAGGGCAGGTCTGCCTTTCACATGACATAGGTGTGCATGCACACATGTGCATGCACACCGGAATCGGTATTTTACCATGAAGTTTGATTTCATGCTAAAATACCGATTCGTTAAGGCCTTTGGGACTCAGAAGAGTCCCCCCTACATAGCAAATTTACAGAATCGGTAAAATTACCGATTCGGTATTTTACCGAACCAATAATTTTTCCGATTCTGTAAATGTAGATTTACCTACATGTGGCCTTGGATTTAGGCCCCTACATACCGATTGGCCATTTACCGGTCGGAAACGGCCGAAATCGGCCGAAACCGGTCGGTAAATGCCCTGAAACTACCACCTACATTGGGCCCTAAGTGTGCATGCATTTGATTTGACGCAAAACATCATTTTAAATACACAGCTGACTTTCTTATTTACTCAAAAAAGCATACTACTCTTTATCTAAAATATATAAACGATAACTCACCTTTACAAATTCTTTTTGAAATTCAAAACAGACTCAGAAACACACCAATTATTCTTTAGCAGAATTAAAGGTATGCACTCCAGAGGCTGGAACCAACAAAGGCACTGAAACGCTGATATTCATCACACATATCTCTCATGTCAGCCAATCAAAACTCTTCCCTCACTTTTTTCAAATCAACACCCTTCCCCCCTCTGCCCTTTCTACCTCTTTTGCATAGCAACTACCGCCTGCCAGACCTGTCATGTTCACAAGTTCACACAACAATGTTTCAAATGAACTCTGAACTCTCAGTACAACTGCTAATCCACTGCAATCTTTCATAACAACATTTTTAAATAACCATTCAAAATACATCTTTCAAAGAACACATCCATGCACCCTAACTTTCTGTTTTCAGCAATGGAAATACACCAATCACTGCTAATGAATCATTTGCACTTAAACTCCACAGTTTTCTACATTACAAACTTCACTATTTCAACTGCCATTTCATTCTCACACTTCATCTGACTGCAGCAAAAACTCCTCTAGCCATGTTTTCAGTCTGGATTCTTGGACATAGCTACATCCACTGGGCTCACAGGTATGCTGATAACAGAAATGTACACAACCTCAATTTACAAAATGTGGAAATCAAATGGATTGGTCGAAGAGGATTGAAATGTCACCAATTGATACCATTGGTGAAAACCTTTTTACATTTGCCAACCCCTGACCTCATAATAGTGCACTGTGGAGGAAACGATTTGGGCACTTTGACTGGGGTAGGTCTGGAAATGCTCCTAAAAGACACCTTTGAGCAATTGATGACACTTTTTCCTCAAACTGCCTTGGTATATTCCAATATATGCCAAAGACAAAAATGGAGGTGGTCCAATCAATTTTGTCCACAAATTGAGAAATCGAGGAAGCATGTAAATAAGTCTGTTTCAGCTTACATGAGAGACCATGGAATGGGCTGCATCTACAACAATAACTTGCGTTACTACATGCAAGATATCTACAGAGGAGATGGCGTGCATTTCTCAGATGAGGGGAACAGAGTTTTCATACTAAATTTAAGAATGTGTATTGGTTCCTACTTATAAGTTTCTAGAACTTACACAGAACCCAAAAGCTCTTTTCAGAGCTACCTTAACTTAGTTTACTCTTTTGAAATTTCGAATATACCTTTTTTCTCTTATTTTCACTTATATTCGCTACCCGGTTCGCTACCCAGTTCGCGTAACGGCAGCTAACCACGCGAAAAAATCAATTTTATTTTCTCGACATATATGAGCCTCCTCAGCCACCCTCAGAAAACTTAGGGAGACAGGATACGTCTAAAGTACCCCAATCTACCCATTCTGAACATTATTTACCCTCCATCTTGTATCTCAATTCTATCGAAACACAAAATGGAGGACTCCCGTAATGCTGCAGGTTCGCGTACCGGGAAACGCACTGAAAAGCACTCGCTCAAAAAAGGTGGGAAAGTAATTTACAGAAAAACCACTGGAGACACTTTCACCAATTAAACATTAGCTCATACTACATACCAATCCCTACCATTTTCACAAATTTAGTTGGAATACCATTTAGCCATTTAGCATGTAGAACTCTCTAAAATCCCTGAGGTAAATTAATTCACAAAACATATCGGAAGTGTTGGAAATGACAACCAATTAAAATATTACTTTAAATTTCTACCATTATATCATGACATTTGATTGGTTATGTACCTGAATATATATAAACAAAGAGAGAGAAACACAGCCATTTTCACTACTACTTCGTGAAGTGCATAACAACTAAAAATCAACTGATAACTTCAAGTTATATTTAAAAGGTAAGATATTATTTTTAAAACTGAAGTATGTTCTGTACTGAAAGCTAATTAGAAAAACATTTTCTGACAGTTATATTCTATCACTCTGTAATACTTATAGAATAAAATAGACTTCTCTGTTTTAGTTATGGCAGGGCCAGTCCAAGGATTTGCGAGGCCCTGGGCTAAAAGGGAACGTGCGCGAGGCCCCCTCCAATTTACATAAGTGGCCCCTTGCAATGAGAACATTCACAGACACTGTGGGGGCCCCATTGTCCAGCATTTTGACGCCCCCACAGTTTTAACTTTTAATCCACACGCATTTCTCACACCTTCATAGGTGTGAGAATTGATTGTGGTTTAAAAGTTAAAACTGAGGGGGCGCCAAAATGCTGGACAATGGGCCACCCACAGTGTCTGTGAATGGTCTCGTTGCAATTGAGGGAGCGTCTCCTTCTCCCTCCCCTATACCTCCTGACACCATCCATGAGAGGCCCAAGGAGGGAGCCCCCTCCAATAGACCTTAATTGCAGGCGACACCTTTCTTTGTGATAGATCTCCAGGAAAACAAAAGGACACATCACCAGTGCGTGACCCCATGCTGGTGGGCTGAGTGCGAGGCCCTGAGCGGCAGCCCACGCTGCCCATGCCTAGCACCGGCCCAGACTTAAGGATAGAGTTAGACTTCTCTAGTATAATTCAGAATTGACTAAGAGTTTATTTGATAATTTTCTTCATATTTCTACTTCCAATTTGATACCATACACTGCCCAAAGAAAAAAACACTGTTTAAATAACCAAACTGCCTGTCTGTACTGAAACCCAACAGTGCCCTATCTGTACTGATATATTTTTAAAAAATTCATTTTTCAGAATTCAAAATGGAAGGACAAGAAAATAACTTGAAAATTGAAACAGAAACACAAAAGGAGACGGAAGTTGACCAGGATTTCTACGACGATACAATAAACAATGAACTTGTGCAATGTGTAGATGCAGTAGATTTTCTACTGGAAAATGAAGAAAAAAATGATCATGATTTTTTACAATTTCTTTTAAATTTTGAAAAACAATCTGAATAATAAATTTTTATTTCTTAATTCAAAAATTGTTTGATACATTATTTATTTTTATATGTATATTGTAAACTAGTAGCAAATTGATTATAACGTGAAGTCAGACTTTAAATATACTGTGCAACTTTTTGGTGTTACCATAGTTACTTCCTTCTTCCACTATATAATCCCCAATGTGTATTTAACATCTCTTTATCATCTCCTGCCTCCATGTTGTTACGGCTTTCCAGACAGACTTTGGTATGAATTCCATATACCACAATAACTTCTTTAACAACAGGCAAGATATCTACAAAGGAGACGGCGTTTATTAATTTATAGACTCTGCATTGGTACCTACATGTTGCTACGTAAATAAAAAAAACCAAAAAAAAAAAAAACCAACAAAACGAACAATTGATAAACATACAATAAGTTAAAAGTCAATCATTCTTGTTTCTTTATAGTACGCTCCCCAGACCGCTTTCCGGTACGCGTACCGGGCGCACCCCACGAAAAAAAGTTTTTTTTTTTTTTTGGGGACGGCGGGGCCCTTTTAAAGCCTCCACATCACACCTAGGGGGTCAAGGAGGATCTACTATGCCCCCTTATGGGCATTTGCCCCTTCGTTCTGGCCTCCTCTTGTCTCTCGATCCTACCGAGAGACAAGATGGCAGCCACTACGGACTGTTTAGAATGTTGACAGACACCGGAGAGCCAATCAGCTTCGCTTCGCAAAGCTCCGTTACGCGAAAAGTACGCAAACTGGTGCGCTATCCGGTACGCTGTCACAGATATATCTGTTTTTTAAAACGTTAATTTCACAAAATCCACTGGAGCACATATATTGAGACCCAGCAAAGGCACATCGGGCTAACAGTCCCTACAATTTTGCCAAGTTTCGTGCAAATCCATTCAGCCGTTCGAGCTAAAAGTGAGGCCAAAGGCCCTATGGAAAAATGAATGGGAAAAACGCGTTTTGGGACCCCCCTTTTTTCTCGGCCCTCCCTTGACGAAACCCCCCCAAATTTTCAGAGGCTGATCAGAAACAAAATGTGCCATTTTCCTGAAAATATCAGCCGATTCCGTCCACAAATGCCAAAGTAATTAGACATAGAATTTTCAAAAGTTCCATAGAGAAAAAATCCTAACTATATATACCTACTGGCGACCGCCAGTAGGTAATTACCTACTGGCGGTTTAATTATAAAATGTACGTCCCCCAATTCCACAACTGTTAGACACCTTACTTCTTGCAACCTAATGGCCCGCTCGTTACGTTCTTCTACAGTGTAAATGTCCCCTCATCATATACGATTCCAGTTTGCTCCGTGGCCGGCCCACGTGGTTATAGGCCCGTATTTGTATACTGACATTGTCACAATAAAGGTTTTTAAAACAAAACATGGTAGTAGTACCTTTTTTGGTATAGTTTTGAATAATAGCCACTGTTTTCGAATGAGTAAAAGGCAAGTGAAATAAAGCAGCCCGATTACATGACGGTTGAAAGGTATAATACGCAGAAACGCAGTAAGATAAATAGTCAAGGGCTGTTGTGTTTTCCACTCCTGCAACATAAAGTGATCGATAAGAATCCGATATTCATGCCTATCAGCGACTAAGACAGCAGGCCGAGCCTCTTTTGCTCAACGGCTCCCTCATGGGACGAAGAAACGCCCTTTTTCTCAAAATAGGAATATTTTACTTGCAGGACAGTTGTAAATTTCCCGGGAAAATACATTAGCCTGGAACATTGTTAGTGATAAACTGTAAATGCATCTGGGTCCTTTGCTTTACAAGTCAGAGCGAGAAAAAAAAAGGTGGGGCTTTCATCATTTAGGAAAAAAAAACGTTCGAAAGCAATGAAAAGCGTTATTTTTAGGTCATATGACCAAGCCTTTCATCATTAGAATAACAAAAGTAAAATGAACCAATGAAAAGTTTTATTAACAAGTCACCTGACCTGTTATGCTTACGTTACGCGCTGCGCGCCGCGCTCTGGATCGTTTCCGGGAAGCTGCGCCTCGCGCACCGGAGCACTTCCGGGTGCGCTAATGTGGCGCGTCATATGACGCATTACGCGACAACGCAGGTCCAGAATATAGTCAAAATGTCTCCACCAACCATCGGTCGGAACACAACCCCTTTCAGCAGTCCAAAAAGTTCTGTTAAATAACAAGAGAAGGGACAGGCAACAAGAACCATCAGTCAAAGAGGGGAGGGCAAGTTCTTCTCTACCGGGTCACGTTGGGTCAGCGTGCAGAAATACGAAAATGTCTTTACCTTCCACGTACTTGACATTTTACAGCTTTTGATATTTGCTAATAAAAAACCATTGAAATTCACTTAAAAACCATAGGTTATAGACCATATATAGTTAGGAATTAGCATTTACAAAACCTTGAAAATTCACTGAAAAAAACTTAGGTTATAGACCATATATAGTTAGGGATTAGCATTTACAAAACCTTAATTTACTCGCACAAAACCATTGAAATTCACATATATAGTTAGTTGCACTAACTATATATCGCGCACCCACAATCCACTGCTGATGATGTCACATATTACATCATTTCAGACATGGTCAGTGACATCACTGATGACATCACTGATGACAACATCCAGTGACTGTATGTTTCTGTAAAGTTAAAATGTGTCTTACATATTGAAGAATGAGTGGATGTATAAGTGTCTGGAAGAAGGATTTAGTAGGTGCATGACTGACTGTATGAGAGAATGATTAAATGTGTCTTAATGAGTGCATGGGTTAGTGACTAAACTATCTTAATTTGTGCATCATTATATCTGTTGTTCTACAAACTGCTGCATGTGTTGATCAGTAGCAATATGAATAACTGTATGGGTTATTGATTGGTTGTCCAAGTATTTGTATGGGACACTGAGTGTGTGTGTATGGGTAGCTGGGAGGTGTGTGACTCTGTACATAGATGTGTGAGTAGTTGATTCACTATATGTATGGGTTCAAAACTGCATGTGGAAACAGCTGTATGGGCGGATGACTGTGTGCATTAGTGTATTAGTGAGTGAATGGATATCTCAGTGATACATGTCAAAGTAAGTACATATGTAAAACACAGTACATGTGAGAGTTGACATATATAAATAACGTGCAGAAGAGCCAGTGAATGTGTGAGTGGCTGTATGGATCATTGTGAACTTGTATCAGGGATTGTATAACAGAGTAAATATGTGTTAGTATATGTTTGAATAAGTAAGGTGTGTATAACTGTATAGTTGAGGAAATGGAAGTGTGATTGATTGTTTGCATGACTGACTAGGTGTGTAAGTAACTCCATGGATGAGTGACAGTCTGTGAGTGTCTCTTTACACTGATTGTATCTAAGGTTATATTAGAGTCTGAAGAGGTTCATGGTATTATCACATGAATGATATCATCAGTAATGTCAAATGAGATGTTATCAGTGAGTTTATCAGTGATGTCATTTGAGATGTCATCAGTGATGTCATCAGTGATGTCACTAACCATGTCATGAATGATGTAATATGTGACATCATCAGCAGTGGATTGCGGGTGCGCGATATATAGTTAGCGCATCTAACTATATATGGAATTTCAATGGTTTTATGCGAGTAAAATAAGGTTTTGTAAATGCAAATTCCTAACTATATATGTTCTATAACCAATGGTTTTTTCATTGAATTTTCAAGGTTTTGTAAATGCAAATTCCTAACTATATATGGACTATAACCTATGGTTTTTTCTGTGAATTTCAATGGTTTTTTAATAGCAAATATCAAAAGCTGTCAAATGTCAAGTACGTGATAGGTAAAAACGTTTTCGTGTTTATGCACGCTGATGTGCTTTGAACGCTGCCCCCCCTCCCCTCTTTTCTCTTAGTAGTACTCTCTCTTTGCAGATAGTGAAGGGTAGTTAACGCAGACCTTTACCCCCATTGTAATCCGTCGTACCTGCTTGTCTCTCCATTTGATTGATTGTTATCCAAGCATTTACTGTTTTAGAATTGGTTCTCTTTGGATCATTCTCTATTTACAAACAAGCACAAAGTCGCAATACTCTGTTTAGTCTTTGCAGATAGTGAAAAATCGTGTAAAAAAATAAAAGTAATCGAGCAAAATCAGTAGACCACTAATTGGATCTCTTTTTGACCTCGCTAAAATACAAACATTAGGAACAACCCTTCATGAGAAATACGAAAATAGTGAAATGAACTGAGCTCCACACCATGAGGGCTGCAAGACAGCTCGACTCCGCCACCCACCCCGCCCAAAATAACGACAAACCCTATGCAAATATTATAAATATAGACAACACACCAGCAAAGAAACAGGGTAAAACATTTTATTAAATAACTATTTACATA
Organism: Lissotriton vulgaris; assembly: GCF_964263255.1. Lineage (NCBI taxonomy): Eukaryota > Metazoa > Chordata > Amphibia > Caudata > Salamandridae > Lissotriton > Lissotriton vulgaris. Next base: position 22,258 of record NW_028247897.1, on the reverse strand, counting down.
ACTATTTTATATTTTTGTTGCCCGATCCGGCTAGCTCAATCGATCGAGCATGAAACTCATGCACTGATAGCAAGCGTTGAGAGTTTGTAGAACGATGGCTTCCGATTTTCTACATACGGTGTAGTGGCGCGAACTGGGAGGGGGCGTTTGGATCCTGCCCCTTCCCCAAATAAGATTTTCATACGTGAGTGTTCGTTCATGCTTTTGGTCCCTGAGTTGCTTCGATGTCACTGCCTTACACAAATGGCATAAGTCCTGGATGTTGAGTGCCATACTTCAGAGTTCTAAGCAGCGCTTGTAACACTGTCTAAACCTTATTTGCACCTGCTGCAGCTTCACTATTCAAAGTAAGTGGGGTCCGTTTGTGGACCTGACTGCATTGGAAAACAATGTGATACGGTGCCTCCCTAAACCGCTTGACGGAGGCCCCCGAGGGGCGGTGAGATGGCGCGGACTGGGAGGGGGCGCTTGGCTCCTGCCCCCTCCCCAAGTCGTGTTGCCCTGGTGTGGCCTGAGATCGCCCCCGACATAGGCGGCCGGCTCCCGGGGTCTGGCGGAATTTTTTGCCTTTTGATGACTCTTCCATTCTGGACCTTGTCCCACAATCCGTTTGACCTGAAGACACGCTGTAGTGGGGCGCCCCTTTACCGTTTTAGTTGCCATTCCGCCCGCTTTTGGTACTCTGTGCCTCTTCCGCCATTCAGCTGTTTACCGCCCGCTCTTGCGACTACAGCGTCTCGCTCACCATGTAGTTGAGTTGCTCCCGCTCTTAAGATTTAACAGAACTTTTTGGACAGCTGAAAGCGGTTGTATTCCGACCGCTGGTTGGTGGAGACATTTTGACTATATTCTGGACCTGCGTTGTCGCGTAATGCGTCATATGATGTGCCGCGTTAGCGCACCCGGAAGTGCTCCGGTGCGCAAGGCGCAGCTTCCCGGAAATGATCCAGAGCGCGCCGCGCAGCGCGTAACGTAAGCATAACAGGTCATGTGACTTGTTAATAAAACTTTTCATTGGTTCATTTTACTTTTGTTTTCCTAATGATGTAAGACTAGGTCATGTGACCTAAAAATAACACTTTTCATTGGATTAAAACATTTTTTTTCCCAAACGATGAAAGCCCCACCTTGTTTCTGGATGTTTCAGACTGAAGCTGGCGTCACCATGAGAGCACCACCATCTCGTAGCTCCGTCGTGGCCATTCCGCAAGCAATCATGGCAGCCGCTCCCCACCGGAAGCCTGCGGGAGTCGAGGGCCCCCAAGACTTTTGTAGAATCTTCAAGGCTGAGGGGACGCTTTCGAGAATGGGACCCAAGCCCTGGCAGACAAGCGTCCGAGTTCCAAGGTGTCCCAGGGCCATTTTACTGGACCAGGCCCAAATCCGAAGAGCCGGCCGCCATTTTAAGAGTCCTGTGGCAGCCGCCTATCGCTGCACCGCAAGAGTGGGAGCAACTCAACTACATGGTGAGCGAGACGCTGTAGCCGTAAGAGCGGGCGGTAAACAGCTGAATGGCGGAAAAGGCACAGAGTACCAAAAGCGGGCGGAATGGCAACTAAAACGGTAAAGGGGCGCCCCACTACAGCAGACGAGCCTCCGCCATGTGCTTCAAAACTGCATACGTATCTCGTGATATCAAGGTTGGACAACCAGTACACAACAAGCAGTTACGAGTCCCATTTACACCGGCGCCATTTTGGGCGCGGCCGGGCAGGTCCAGGATCTAGTCAAACATAACAAATGAGGCTGACGTCTCTGAAGCAGTTGACGCACAGCAGGACATAGCAAATAAACATGAAGTCTCTAAAGCTGTTAACTCACTGCAGGACAAAACAAGTGAACCTGAAACCTCTGGAATAATTGTCGCTCAAAAGAACAACACACAAAACTCTGTAGAGCCTGAAGAAAGAAAAACAGAAGGGCACTGTAGTTTCAGACACACTTAACACTAATGACTTAACAAAGATATCGTCTGTTTATGAAGCAGTTATCATGTTCACAGAATTGACAAAGAAGTGTGCAGACACCAATGCTATTAAGAAACACAAGGAAATCCCTAACGCATCAGCATTCTCGGAAGAGGTTGACACAGATAACATCTTAAGGAACAAAGACAGACAAAATAAGGATGAGGAAGTTATCACTTTAGTTTTTTCATCAGCTAGCGACAGCAAGAAACATATTGTAATGGAGATTAGAGAGGCTACGGATGGATGAATAAATTATCCAAAGAAATGGCGACTCCCCCCTTTAGCAGATTAGCTAAATCTTTGCGTAATTTGGACATTAAAGTTATATTATTGTTGTTGTTGTTGTTATGGTTATAGTTCTGGTTAATTTCAGCAAGAAACACATTGTAATGGAGATTAGAGAGGCTACGGATGGGTGAATAAATTATCAAAAGAAATGGCGACTCCCCCCTTTAGCAGATTAGCTAAATGTTTGCGTAATTTGGGCATAAAAGTTATATTATTGTTGTTGTTGTTGTTGTTATCGTTATAGTTCTGGTTAATTTCCATTCAGAGTGTCCTACACAGCACCACTCTAGGTAAACACTCCTTTATGTAAAACCTGGGACATAGCACTCATTGAAACTATAGTTGGTCACCATGGGGTTTAAAGAAGGGATGGTTCTTCACCTGGGTGCCTTCCACAACTCAGCACGTTGTGCTGCCTTGGGACTATTCGCACAAAAGACAGCTTCTGACCATTGTTGTTTTTTTTTATCAAAAAATGTTTAAATATATTTACAGTTTTTGTTGCGTTCGTTATATTTAAAAGTTAATAAAGTTTTATAATCCTACTTTCTTGGAGTACTATATTTTTTTTAAAAATCGGGTGAATGGGGCCTTGAATCGGGTTATTGTCATGTGTGGGCTTTGCAAGTGTACTGCTACAGGATCGGACATTTCAAACTCAAATGCACGTTCTTTTTCTTACCTTTCCGAAGCATGGAGCGCAATAGCAGGCAGAGAAAGGGTGATGCACGTGTTGAACACTGCCTGGCCTGGCAAGTTGCTGGCAGTGCCCCCCCCCACCCGCTCCTGAAAGAGGGCACACACACACCGCCGCCCCGAGTACTTCACAAATCTTTAAAAGACCATGCGCTTGTTCATGAGGCTTAACTGGTTTATCACCCCTTCTAGAACCCCTGCATCGACCCTCTGACGTTTCCTGGAAGAATTAGCACGTAACACAATACCAAGCCCTGTCAGCTGAAACCCCCGAGGAATCGTGGGGCATATTATCAAGGGGGTTTATTTCCGCTTTTTTGGCTTTAAAAGCCAAAAAAAAGGAGATAAAATTATCTCCCTATTACCAAGCTGTCGCTAACACCAGTTAGTGACAGCTAAAAGGAGATAGCGACCATCTTGGGCCCCGCTTTGCATGTCAGTGATATTTATCACTAATGACATGCAAAGTGGGCGTGCCAAGATGTTAGCGACTGGAAACAGTCCCTAACATCGCTATCTCCTATTACCAACTTTTGGAGATATTCGCGCTAAGCGCGAATATCTCCAAAAGCTAACACCTGCCCTGAGCAGTTTTTAGCCATGTTATCCAATGGAAGGTGGATAACATGGCTAAGAGCATTTGCTGGATAATGCATGAATATCGCTGACTTTTCAGCGATATTCATGCATTGCGGCCGTTTTTTATCGCATTTGCGATAAACCTTGCCAATAGCAAGGTTTATCTGCGATAAAATTCGCCGATGTGCGGCGATAATTTTTGTCTCTAAACAAGTTAGAGACAAAAATTATCGCTAGTTGTTGGTAATATGCCCCCGGGTTTTTCCTTGCAGGAATCGGGAGGCAGAAGACTAGCACTGAAATCAGTAGTCTCACGCCTGAATCGGGAGGATTGGTATGTCTGGATTCTCTACAGCTGGGGCCATAAACTACATCCGCAGGGCTAGGTGATAGCCTGGGTCCGGCCTGGACAATCGGACACAGAGGAAGAGGAGTGTCAGAGGGTGCGGTAGTGAATAGGGTGAAAGGGAGGTGTCGGGCGGGCACAGGGTGTGATTCTCAGGGAAGAGCAGCGCAGATGGGGGGAAGTATATGGCCCATGCATGAGAGAGAGAGCGGGGGTGACCAGTGCGTGGGGGAGATGCTTGCGAGGGTGGGGAGCCGTGCTGAGAATCGACGGCGTGCAGAGAGTGGGTCTGGTCAAGGCATCTAAAATGGCTGCCGTGCACGACAAAATCGTGGCATTGGACAAAAAGGCAAGATGGCGCAGACAATGTTTATCAATAAGGATTCATTTATAACAAAATATTTACTCGCAGTGACAAAATGGTGGTCAACACTTCCTGATTTCCATCGAATCGAACGTTAACAGACGTCACGCAGCAAAAAAAAAAAAAAAAGCTCACGCTCAGCCGCTGGAAGACATGTATCAACATATATGAGCCTCCTCAGCCACCCTCAGAAAACATAAGGGGTCAGGATACGTCTCCCGCACCCCCTTATACCTAGTAATTTAATTAAAACGAAACACAAAATGGCGAATTCCCGTTTCGCTACCAGTTTGCGGCCCAGTTCGCGGCCCGGGAAGCGCTTCTACCGTGAAAAATAATTTTTTTTTTATTTTCCCCACGGGACCCTTTAATAACCCCAACATCATTCCTAGTGGGTCAAGAGGGGTATACCTTGCCCCCTTTCATTAAATTCCCCCTTCGTTTTTCACCTCTTCTTCTCTCTCGATCCTACCGAGAGATAAGATGGCGGCCGCTCCGGACTGTTTAGAATGTTGACAGACACCGGAGAGCCAATCAGCTTTCTGCGCGCAAAGTTCCGTTTCGCGAAAAGTAAGCGGACCGGAGCGCAGCCCGGAGCGCTGTTACAGATATATATCTTGTTTTGAACGTTAATTTCTCAAAAACCACTGGAGCACATATATTGAGACCTAGCAAAGGCACATCGGGCTAACAGTCCCTACAATTTTGCCAAGTTTCGTGCAAATCCATTCAGCCGTTCGAGCTAAAAGTGAGGCCAAAGGCCCTATGGAAAAATGAATGGGAAAAACGTGTTTTGGGACCCCCCTTTTTTCTCGGCCCCCCCTTGATGAACCCCCCCCGAATTTTCGAGGGCTGCTCAGAAACAAAATGTGCCATTTTCCTGAAAATTTCAGCCGATTCCGTCCACAAACGCCAAAGTTATTAGACATAGAATTTTCAAAAGTTCCATAGACAAATAATCCTAACTATATATACCTACTGGCGACACGCCAGTAGGTAATATATATATATATATATATATATATATATATATATATATATATATATATATATATATATATATATTCACTGAAAAAACTCACACATTCACTGGCTCTTATGCACAGTTATTTATATATGTCAACTCTCACATGTACTGTGTTTTACATATGTACTTACTTTGACATGTAGCACTGAGATATCCATTCACTCACCAATACACTCATGCACACAGTCAACCGCCCATACAGCTGTTTCCACATGCACTTTTGAACCCATAAATCTAGTGAATCAACTGCTCACACATCTATGCACAGAGTCATACACCTCCCAGCCACCCCCACACACACACTCAGTCTCCCATACAAATACTTGGGCAACTAATCAATAACCCATACAGTTACTCATATAGCTACTGATCAACACATGCAGCAGTTTACAGAACAACAGACATAATGATGCACAAATTAAGACAGTTTAGTCACTAACCCATGCACTCAGTGAGACACATTTAATCACTCACTCATACAGTCAGTCATGCACCTTCTAAATCCTTCATCCAGACACTTATACATCCACTCATTCTTCAATATGTAAGACATATTTTAACTTTACAGAAACATACAGTCACTGGATGTTGTCATCAGTGATGTCATCAGTGATGTCACTGACCATGTCATGAATGATGTAATATGTGACATCATCAGTAGTGGATTGCGGGTGCGCGATATATAGTTATTGCAACTAACTATATATGCAAATTTCTATGGTTTTGTGCGAGTAAATTAAGGTTTTGTAAATGCTAATCCCTAACTATATATGGTCTATAACCTATGGTTTTTTCAGTGAATTTTCAAGGTTTTGTAAATGCTAATCCCTAACTATATATGGTCTATAACCTATGGTTTTTTCAGTGAATTTCATTGGTTTTTTAAAAGCTAATATCTATAGCTGTTAAATATATTCTTATTCTAATTCACAAATATATTTTATATATTTTTGTATTATATTTTTTTATTTCAATTTATATTATAGTTTAAATTATAGTTTAAATTATATTTTCTTGTTTCGCTGCCGGTCCGCGTTACCGTGTTAGAAAGGCAAATCGTGACGCGTCGCGTAAACGCAACGTATCGCGTTACTACGTAATGCCCCTTATGACGTGCTGCGTTAGCGCACCCGGAAGCGTTCTGGAACGCGAACCAAGGCGCGAAACGCAAAGCCCCGGAAAGGATCCGAGGCGCGGCGCGGAACGCGTAACGTAAGCATAACAGGTCATGTGACTAGTTCATAAAACTTTTCATTGGTTCATTTTACTTTTAGTTTCCTAATGATGGAACGCTTGATCATATGACGTAAAATAAACACTTTTCATTGGTTTAGAACATTTTTTTTTCCCAAATGATGAAAGTCCCACCTTTTTTCCTCACTCCGACTTTCATTTTTATGAGAGAAAGACCTGTTTTTGCTTGCTTAGACATGGCATTTGTATTAGCTGCAGCTGGTGGATCCCCACCACCTCCACCACCACCTAAGAAGAGAGGACCAACTAGCCAGGTCATCTTGCAACAAGAGGAAGAAGAAGAGGAAGACGAGGAACAGGAGCAAGGGACAAGGCGGTTTTTGAAAGAAATGCCAAGGACGTCCCATGTTAAAGTAAATTTTATCTGGCAATTTTTTTCTTTTCCTCCTCATGAAAAGAAAGTAAATGCCAGGTACGTTACCTGCCTCATCTGCCACGATAAACTCTCCAGAGGGACCGAAAAAAAATATAGCTATGGTAATTATACCATGCATCAACACATGGAGAGGTGGCACCCTCTTAATTATAGTGCTGCACAACTTAGAGATTTGGTGGATAACCCCCGACCGGCCAAAACATCCACCAATGACCTAGCAATAACTGAATCAGAGGCAAGGGAAACGGTCCCAAATCTCCAAAAGAACTTTGGGCAGATGAGATTGACATGTGTAGCTTGTGGAAAATTAATTTCATGTGGAGAGAGGAGTATTACTCTAATAAATAGAGCATATGAAAATCATCAATGTCCAAAACGTCCAAGAAAGTAATTTTTTTTTTGTTGCTCCTGTTGAGCCCTTTGAAGTGAATCATTTTTGTTTCCCCTTCCTCCAAAAAAACACAAAAAAAATATAAAACATCAAAAATAATAAAAAAAAAGTTCTTTTCAGAACTACCTTCCCTTTTAAAAAAAATTGCTAGAATGTTTAGCACTCTAGCATCCTCTATTTCTTTTGATACACTTCCTGGTTAGCGTTCCGGTACGCGAACCGGAAGCGAACTAAAACATTTTTTTTTTTTAAAAAGACGAGTAAATAAACAGAGAGTAATGTGAAAAGAAAGACAAAAAGAGGGAGTAACACACAGTTACTGTTGAAAGAGGGACTGATAAAAGAAGTGAAAAGAGTAGTATAAATAAGTAATAGAAAAAGAAATGAAGGAAGTAGCAAAGGCAGGAAACTAAGGGTTAAAGAAATGAAGCAGTGGAACGTAAAGAGTACTAAACACTTACCTTATAATTGTCATTACCGTACTGAATTGTCATTTTTATACTTTTAATCTGTGTAAGAAAGAACAAAAAAATTTTAATTAATAGAAGGTGGTAAAAAAAGAGTGAGCATGAGACAAAATGAATACATATTATAAATCACAATTCAAAGTAGAAAATGAATTAAACATATTTAATAGTTTATTTTTGCTGTTATCAGAAAATATCAAATTTCACTGAAAACAGTGAGTTGAAGGTATTCATCATATAACAGCGGGGAAAAAAAACCACAATCAAAATGATTGTGTTTAAAAATCCCAAATAATATAACTAAGCAGAAATAAGAACTCCTCCAAAGTAACTTACTTTCTATGACGTCAAAGGATGTCCTATGAACAGCTTATACTCTGTTGTGCTGTTACTATTTTCTGCCCGCCACTTTCTGAAAGATAAACTCCATTGTTTTAAGAAAACTGAGACATACAAAGCAATTTAAAACAGCACACTAAGTTACAGCAACACCTAGAATCATTATAGTCCAATTACCTACCCTAAATTCTGACTTCAAAAATCAAGTTAAAAGGCAATATTGCTTCGTACTCAATTAGTAATGTTTTCTGAAAGACTAGCCTTTTTTTAAATTTCAAATAAGCTGTGTAATATCCAGATGTTGTCAAAGGACCAGCATATTATATAATAGCTGCAGTTGCAAATGTTCTTCCTGAAATCGATGACTGTGTAGCCCAAACATTTTTAATTAGACTTAACAACTTTTTTTCATCCAGTTTATGTAGTTCAAATTGTAAAATGACATTTCACCCATAAGTTTCTATGAAAAATATGGACAGCATTGCAGACTTACATTTCCTCTACTCCTTATTTTGATCTGCTGCTTGACTTAGCTTATAAAAACAAACAGTTTTCGCTCTGTACTACAATTATCCAAAAGGCCATATAGAGTAGGAGCCATTAGAGCCTCTGGAAATTCCTCTAAACAAATCCCAAGCTACCTTTCCTAAAATTTTGGTTGTAAGAACACCAGGTAAGAATTTTGAAGGTGGAAAGGCAATCTTTTTTTGAAAGTTAAAACAGAATCATAGCAGAATGACCAACCGTTTCCAGATTTTAAATAAGCTGTATAATGTCCTGAATTAGTTGAAGGACCGTTATGATATATAATTGCAGTAGTTATAAAAGTCCTTCCTGATATTGACAACTGCGAAGCCACAAAATTATTAATTAAAGTTGTCAATTTAGTTCCATCAGGCCTACATTGTTGAAACATTAAAATGACATACTGGCCATAACTTCGTAACATTAACGCGGACAGCATTCCAGACTTACATTGGCTGCACTCCATGTTTTGATCGGCTGCCTTTACTAGCTTATTGAAGGATACTGATTTACTGTCAGGCAAAGTTAAATATATAAATCTTTCTGACTCTACACTAGTAGTACTTGATAGCCTACAGTTCTCGCAGTCATGCTGCCATAGGTAAGAAAGGCCAAATAGATAATCTACATCTACACCCTCATCTTGCAATACATCAAGCATATCAATTAAAAACTCCTGACAATCCTGCTGAATATTTTCAGAGAATTCTGTTTGACCTGAACATTCGTCTAACAGAAAACGAATTTCAGACACACTTTCTACTCTCGAGCTATCAGCTCTACATTTCTCTAACACAGAATTCAATAAACAGCATAAACTTTGTTCTGAATTGATCACAATCTGTTCTTTGAAAGTCTCTAGTGAAAAGAGAACATTAACAACTACATTAGCATAGCAGTTGACACCAGAACTATTTTCAAATTTAAAACCAACAACATTTTCAACAGAATTCATTTTATTCCTGCTTAAAATTTTTGGATCATCAACTTTTGGCCTTTTTGCTTCAACCTCCCTACTATTACTGATATTTCTTCGTTTCTGGCCTACCACACGTTTCTCAAACAAAGGATATTGAGGCAAATGTGGCGCATACTCTCTTCTTAACCTATTGTATTCCTTAACACAATCTAGATCCGCACAAATGTTTGTGACATCACAGTAAATCAAGTACAATCCCGATAAAGTTCTGACTCGTGACAATGCTACATAAGCCATACCCTCTTTGAATACAGAACTGCCAATATTCACTAAAGCAGTGTCTACACTTAAACCTTGCGATTTATGAATTGTCACCGCATATGCCAAGCAAACAGGAAACTGCTTACGGCGAACATATAAGTCTTTTACAAGCAAAAACCTTGCTGTGCAACGACCAATTAGCTGTACCTCCTCAATGCCATCAAATTTAATTTTTAAAAATTCAATTCCATCTCTACTTCTGTATTTCTCAAAATCAACAACATTACCCATTGATCCATTTACCAGACCACTTTCAACATGTAAATTCCTTCTCAAAATGATTCGGCAATTTAAGCACACATTCAAAGACTTTTCAAAACCCGCAGTTTTAGATATAGTCTTCTCTAATGAATCCAATTTAGATTTCAAATTCTCAGACAAAATAATTGTTGCTTCCATATGCTCTATTTTGTCAATAGCTTCCAGTTTCACAATCTCTTGTTTTTCTAAATTCAACATTTTGTTGTTGAAGATGGAACATTCTGCAAGAGTTGGCATCAAACATATTCCAGATTTCTTCACAGTAATTTTCTGAAAAATATCCTCTGGCAAAACGTCTTCTTCTGGATATAAATTTGACAGTAAGCGTGCATGTAAAGCTTCTTTACCATGCTCAGTCACTTTCCCGATTCTAACATCTTGCAGAATATTCTTGTAATCTTCGTCCTTCGCCTGACGCATATTTTCACGCAGCTCAGCATAACTGAAGTTTAACCATATGTTAACATTGCCAATGCTCCCTAGGCACTTCTTGGTATCTTCATGTGTAAGCAGTTTAAATACTGGTTGTCCTTTCACTGGTGTCAGCTGCAGAAGATCACCAAAAACAATGATGTGTTTGCCACCGAATAACACATCATACTCTGTTTTAAGAACTTCCTGCATTCTCAAATGCACAAAAGCAAGCATGACATTGGAAACCATGCTTACTTCGTCAATGATAAGAAGTTTCATCTTCTTCAACACTCTAGATACTTCACAACAAGCATCCCCAGATAATTTGTGATATTGTAATTTGTTATCATGCTCCACTGGCAGCATCAGTAACCAATGCAAAGTAATCCCTTTAATGTTATGAGCTGCCAGTCCAGTTGGAGCGGTCACAACACAAGACAGCGATGACTCAGTCCTTTTCTGCAGATAACATGAAATTGCTTTAATAAGAAAACTTTTTCCAGTTCCTGCTTCTCCACTCACGTATAGTCGGACAGGCTTCAACGACGTACATGAGCACTCTTCCTTCTCATGACTTAATCCATGCTCAATTTGGTTGGTAACTTCGTCATATATTTTCCTCTGCTCAACGTTAAGTTGTCTTTCCAATTCTTCTAAGTTAACCGCATCCTTCTGAGCATGTGCCATGTCTCTTTCCACTTCAATCATGGCAGTGGCAGCTTCATTTTCAATAACTGGTTCTCCTAGTGGATCCTGACTCAATGAAACAGAACTCTGACTGTCCTGAGAACTGTCTCTAGCAATCTCGGCTGCAATTGTTGCTTCCTGATCAATTTCTGCATTCAACATTTGTAGATATTTTGGAAAAACAGGACATTCTATGGACTCCTTGGCTACATTGAAAGAGTCTTCGTAACAGAGGAAATCCCCAAGCAGTTCCTCTTCTGCACGCCAAGGCTTGAAAAGTTGCAAAAGAGCTAAATAGAAAAACTCTTTTCTTTCGGGAGATTCGCAATCCAATTTTCGATGATTTATCAATTGCCATTTTTTTTGCTTGACCAGACATCCCTCACTTCCAATTACAGCATACACTCCTTTATCAATATCTTCTTTGATGTTCCTCTTGAAAACGTAATTTTGAAGAACATCATACAGACAAGCATTCTCCAGGTGACTGCTTCTATTTGGATAATATGTATCCAACATGTTGGTCTTCAAAATATCTGTACTGTTTGGCTCCTTCTCCGCCAAATACTCAATTTCCCGTACAGGTTTCAGAACTCGATTACGCGTTGCAGCAAGACCAAGACTCGCCCAAATGATACTCCTAGATTTGGCATAGAGACTTGCTGAAGATAACCGGTCAGAACATTCATAAGCTCCGATTTCTCGATGCGACAACATCTTCAGACTGAAACTGTACAACTTCTTACTGAGGCTCTTTTCATGGGAAATATCCTCCCACATATCCTTCAGTTCTGTCTTTTCTTTTTTGGTGATGTAAGACATCACATACCGAGCCACAGCCATACAGTTGTCAGCCACAAACTGTATATCCATGTTAGCATTCCACATGGACAAAATCACTGGGTTGTAGTCGTTGATGTACTTGGACTCTTCGTTTCTTTTCAAATTGTATGTGTTTTTGGGTGATTTCCTCATCACATTATGTCGCAGCGAAGACATCAAATTGTTAACTCTTCCTTTTGATATCACCGACCGTGGAAATGCAAAACGACATTTGGTGTAGTACTTGTCCTTGTTTCTGAATTTACGACGACAGTACTTTCCACAACGATGGCTTTGAAACCGTAAAACTTGTTCTCTTAGACTTTTGTCTTTGTTTGTCTTTGGAACAGCACATGTAGCATACTGTTCTATGAAACTCATCACTAAGTCATCCGGATCTGTTCCAAATTTGGGTGCATCTTTGATCCATAGCAGCATATGTATATGAGGAGCACATCTTGCTTGATACTCCTTTCTCCAGAAGAAATCCAACACCTATCCAAGAGGTGGATTTTTCTTGTTCGTGATGAAAGACATCATAGCTTTAAATCTATGATTAAAGCACCTGCATACATTCACTGGATCCAAAGAGCACAGTTCTCCGGGTGTCTTGAATTCAATATTTTCAATGTTTCCATTTACCTCTCGTAGAAATTCAAGTAAGTCTTCCCAGCCATACTCAGCACAGCTGAGGGTGAGGAACCATGTGGGAGTTCCTAAATTCCTCAGCATACATTTTAAGTCACCATGACGGCGGTACCAATACTCGTTAGTACCACGCTGACAAGCCATGAGATTAATCAGGTGAGAATCCAAAATACTGTCTTGCACATTGACTTTATCCATAAAGTCCCTTGCCGAGATATTTCGCAGTTGTACACCACTTTTCAAGATGTGGTTCACTGCATAAGACAATCCAGAGAGATCACTTTCAAACAGTAGATGAAATAAATAGGGAATGCATTGACGAAACCTAGGATCTTCTGCATACAATCGTAAAGTCCGGTATTCTGAAGCAGGTATTTGAACAGGTCGCTCATCATATCGTCCTCCTCGACCTGTGGGAAATAACTGTGGGAAACATCGAGCTTCCAAACTTTCCTCCCAAACACTAATGGGACTCCCTTTGGCTTGTTTCATTTGAAACAACTCAATAGCATTCCCCATGACTTCCTTGGAATGCAAAGGATGAACACTATAATGTTCATATATTTCTTCCTTTTTAGAGGCTTCTACTTTCTCAATTTGTCCAGGACACAAATTGCTGTCCTCTTCTTCACATACTTCCTCTTCTGCAACACATACATTCTTGTAGCACTCATTATTTTTTATCAAATACAATGTTGCCTTTTTGACTTTCCTAACATCCACTAAATCTTGCCAGATTTTCTTACTCTTTGTCGGAACACCATTAACTATGATAACCAGAGGTTCCTCTTCCACTTTCTCTACTCCAATTGTATTAATGTTTTTCTTCAAATCCAAAGGCAAATAAACAACCCTTCCCTTTAATCCTCTCTGTAAATCTGATGGAGGCAACTTCCCTGTCTTTGGCTCCATTCGTACAATAGCCTGAAAGGGATGGACACTTTGAATCAAAATAGATTCATAAGTATTTAAATCCTTCAATTCAGAAGGAATGTCAACTAATTCCAGATTATTATAAACCACTCTAGCAGGCATCTGGTTTTGGTTTAATTTGTTATAGCAATAAGTACACATACGTTGGTCCGCTCCCAAATCAAAACAATTTTCTACCATCAAGTATGTGGCAAAATCCTTCCATTCACTATTGTTTTCCATATCACTTTTTGCATATAAATCCACTAACTTAGTCTGATTCTTATAATAAGTCCGTCGACAACACACACAAGTGAAATTAGGCCTCTCACTTGATTTCACCATAAACGTGGAAATTTCCTTGTGAAACTTATCTGTACTGAAAATCTGTACGCTGTCTTCCACATTACCTTCTTCTAGTGGTTCAATATCAACATTGTTCTCTTTACCAGCAAAGTAACAGAACTCAATTTCTTGACAAATATTCTTCACATCTACTTCAGAACCATGCAAAAGAGCTCTGCTTAATTTTGTAAGCATAATTGCTGGACTCTTAGCATAATACAACATTCTAACTAATTTCCTCACTTTATTATGATGCACTGTTAGCATCCTGAAATGATGAAATACACTCTGGCATACTCTCCTAGAAAGACAAGCCAGTGAATGACCATGCAAACCTGTCACTTGTCTCACTCTGCAAGGATCTAATTCTTGCAACAACTTTATTTTTTGCTTTACACTTTTCTTATTAAATGTCCGTATAAAATCACAAAGCAAATTGATGGAATCCTGTCGCACACTGCAAATAGAACTACACTTCCAGGTGTACACTGGTCCCTTAGGACGTCTCCCTAAAACCTCATCACTTAACACCTCTTCTGCATCTGCAGACACAAGTATTTCTTTTTCAACCGGACGGCCATCTTTTACCTCATATGCTCGACCACTGCTGTCAACTGCATGCACCAAATCATTGTCCTGAAAATAACTCTCCTCCTTAAAAAATGCCTCACTATTTGAACTATGCATCCATTCTCCTAAGAAAACTTCACAAAAATTACTTCGATTAACTTGTCTCTTCCATCTACTATTAGATTTGAAAACATAGATTACCTTGTTTAGTTTCCTAATTCTATTAATTACCAAAATAAATAACTCTCGCTTAATTTCAAAAGCCTGATCAATAATTTTCTCTACATTTTTCTTTTTCTTATAAAATGACACTTTCTGTTGAGCTTTCTTAAATTGTTTTAGCAAATTGACAATTACCCTGTTGCGGAACATTCGCCTACGAATGTCCCTGAATATATTTTCCCTTCTACTGCCATGCACAGAGTTATCTCCTGCTGTAGCACAAACTTTTTTGACGGGCCTTTCCTTTCCATTTAAATTGGCTCTCTTTTTCTGGACTAAAACTTGTTCTGTAGTTATACTTTTGTTTCTACAAATGTTTCTAAGGAATGTAAATGTAAATGTATGTATGTAAATGTATTGCAATTTATATAGCGCACATATCACCCGAAGGCATCAAGGCGCTTGCCTTGGGAACCCGTCCTGGTATTCCCCTGTGAGATAACCCCAGCAGGGTATCCACAAGGTGAAAGCCAGGCATCCCGCCGCGAGGGGCCGTAGTGGAGATTAAGCAAGCTATTGCCCAGAGTCGCAGAGTGTGAACCCATGAGTCGAGTAGGCACCGGAACGAGAATTATCGATTACGTGGAATTGAACCCTGGTCCAGGACTGATCTCAGCTTCCGGGTCTGCCGACTCTAACCCCTGAGCCACACTTCTCCACTGATTTCGTTCTCTTACCCGGAGCTCTCTTCGTGCGTTGAGGTAATTTTAATGTAGAGGACTGCTGCAAGCTTTTAGTAAACTGCTGTCTTTGACGTTTCATAGCCTTTCGAATTCTATCCTTAGACGGCATTGTCTAATTTCCAAATAATCTGCAGTTGAATCTGTGGTAAAATATAATATAAAATGTTATTAACCACTATTACCAAACAGTAAATCAATAACAGTAAGAATTATATTCAACAATGCTATAAAAATGATTCAATAAAATATTTTTAATTTAACTGTGATAGTGATAATATTACAGGGCTTTCATGCAAATGACTGCCCACCCTGCAACGAAAAGCCCACATTAAACTTTACGCACATTAAATTGTGTACTTACCTGCAATAATCCATATGCCAGTGTTTACGTCCCTCCACCCTGCCCCTCCCCCTCCCCGCCTACCTGCCCCACCGTAACTCCCTCCACGACCCGCGGCTGCTGTTTTGCAACATGGTGCATCTTGTAAATCTCTCCTGCATTATAAAAGTGACGCAACAGCAACACAAAAGAGGTGCACAACCATCATAAATCTTTCCCTAAAACTTTAAGGGACAGATGTAGGTCAGTCGGTATCGGCCGAAAAACTGTATTTTTGGCCGTTACCGACCAGTTTACAAAATTTGTTATGTAGGGGGCAATATATTACAGAATCGGTAAAATTACCGAATCGGTAATTTTACTGATTCGGTAAAATAAAACATCGGTAAATATACCGATTTCAAGCCACCCATATGTACGTGGGACTCTTCAAAGTGCCAGGAGCCTTTACGAATCGGTATTTTACCATCAAAAACAATTTCACCGATTCTGTAAATGTAGATTTACCTACATGTGGCCTTGTATTTAGGCCCCTACATACCGATTGGCCATTTACCGGTCGGAAACGGCCGAAATCGGCCGTAACCGGTCGGTAGATGGCCTGAAACAACCAACTACATCGGGCCCTAAGTGTGCATGCATTTGATTTCAAAAAAAGTTTTTAAACCTTTTATGTAAAACAATTATACACCTACATTCATGGGGAACTGACTTAAAATGCCCTAATACACATCAAAACGTTTTTTTAAGATACTTGCACCTTTTTTTCAATATCTTTTAACATGGCTATGTAACTCAAACAACCAAAATGAAAATTTTACAGGCACACATAGGGGCGTATTTACAAGGGCCTTGCACCACGGGGAAAGTGACTTCAAATGACCAGACACACATGGGGACGTATTTACAAGGCCCTTGAACCCGGGGGAAGTGACTTGAAATTGCTAAGCACACATAGGGGAGTATTTACAATGCCCAAGCAACACTTATGCATCATTTTCTTTTAACATGGCTATGTAACTCAAACAATCAAACATTCCTATGGGCTTTGAAGCCCATAGGAATGATTAGGCATTACCGATTCGGTATTTACCGAATCGGTAATTAAAGAATTCACAAGGGTGCAGGTGGTGTCACTTTGACACCCTCTGGCACCCTCAAAACAGGCACAGGTGCCATGTGGCAGGCATACCTGCCCTAAGGGCAGGGCTGCCTTTCACATGACATAGGTGTGCATGCACACATGTGCATGCACACCGGAATCTGTATTTTACCAGGAAGTTGGATTTCATGCTAAAATACCGATTCGTTAAGGCCTTTGGGACTCAGAAGAGTCCCCCCTACATAGGAAATTTACAGAATCGGTAAAATTACCGATTCGGTATTTTACCGAATCGGTAATTTTACTGATTCTGTAAATGTAGATTTACCTACATATGGCCTTGGATTTAGGCCCCTACATACCGATTGGCCATTTACCGGTCGGAAACGGCCAAAATCGGCCGTAACGGTCGGTAAATGACCTGAAACGACCACCTACATTGGGCCCTAAGTGTGCATGCATTTGATTTCAAAAAAAGTTTTTAAACCTTTTATGTAAAACAATTATACACCTACATTCATGGGGAACTGACTTAAAATGCCCTAATACACATGAAAACTTTTTTTTTAAGGTTCTTGCACCTTTTTTTCAATAGCTTTTTACATGGCTATGTAACTCAAACAATCAAAAACAAAATTTTTCACGCTTACATCGGGCGTATTTACAAGGGCCTTGCACCACGGGGAAAGTGACTACAAATGACCAGACACACATGGGGACGTATTTACAAGGCCCTTGAACCAAGGGGAGTGACTTGAAATGGCTAAGGACACATAGGAGAGTATTTACAATGCCCGTGCAACACTTATGCATCATTTTTTACATATACACTGTAGAACAGCATGGGGCAATAACAACACAGATGCATCATGCATCTGTTCTGCAAAAGCGACGCATTGCAGGAATCACATCACAAGTAAATAAATTCTCATATTTTTTTAAAGCATGCCTTTTCCTTAAAAACTATTTTCTGATCATAATTTCAAAAAACACAGCACAGCTCCTATGTACATACACACCTTATCAGTACTAATACTTTACATTAACTACAATTACAATTGGGAAAAGAATGCAACATCGCCTTTGAAAGCATAATGCAAACACTTGACGCAAAACATCATTTTAAATACACAGCTGACTTTCTTATTTACTCAAAAATGCATACTAGTCTTTATCTAAAATATAGAAACAATAACTCACCTTTACAAATTCTTTTTGAATTTCAAAACAGTCTCAGAAACACACCAATTATTCTTTAGCAGAATTAAAGGTATGCACTCCAGAGGCTGGAACCAACAAAGGCACTGAAACGCTGATATTCATCACACATATCTCTCATGTCAACCAATCAAAACTCTTCCCTCACTATTTTCAAATCAACACCCTTCCCCCCTCTGCCCTTTCTGCCCTTTTTCCATAGCAACTACCGCCTGCCAGACCTCTCATGTTTACAAGTTCACACAACAATGTTTCAAATGAACTCTGAACTCTCAGTACACCTGCTAATCCACTGCAATCTTTCATAACATCATTTTTTATTAACCATTCAAATTACATCTTTCAAAGAACACATCCATGCACCCTAACTTTCTGTTTTCAGCAATGGAAATACACCAATCACTGCTAATGAATCATTTGCACATAAACTCCACAGTTTTTTTTCATTACAAGCTTCACTATTTCAACTGCCATTTCATTCCCACACTTCATCTGACTGCTGCAAAAACTCCTCTAGCCATGTTTTCAGTCTGGATTCTTGGACATAGCTACATCCACTGGGCTCACAGGTATTCTGATAACAGAAATTTACACAACCTCAATTTACAAAATGTGGAAATCAAATGGATTGGCCGAAGAGGATTGAAATGTCACCAATTGATACCATTGGTGAAAACCTTTTTACATTTGCCAAACCCTGACCTCATAATAGTGCACTGTGGAGGAAAGGATTTGGGCACTTTGACTGGGGTAGGTCTGGAAATGCTCCTAAAAGACACCATTGAGCAATTGATGACACTTTTTCCTCAAACTGCCTTGGTATATTCCAATATATGCCAAAGACAAAAATGGAGGTGGTCCAATCACTTTTGTCCACAAATTGAGAAATCAAGGAAGCATGTAAATAAGTCTGTTTCAGCTTACATGAGAGACCATGGAATGGGCTGCATCTACAACAATAACTTGCGTTACTATATGCAAGATATCTACAGAGGAGATGGCGTACATTTCTCAGATGAGGGGAACAGAGTTTTCATACTAAATTTAAGAATGTGTATTGGTTCCTACTTATAAGTATCTAGAACTTACACAGAACCCAAAAGCTCAATTCAGAGCTACCTTAACTTTATTTACTCTTTTGAAATTTTGAATGTACCTTTTTTCACTAATTTTCTCTTATGTTCGCTTTCCGGTTCGCTACCCAGTTCGCGTACCGGCAGCTAACCACGCGAAAAATTTAATTTATTTTCTCGACATATATGAGCCTCCTCAGCCACCCGCAGAAAACTTAGGGGTCAGGATACGTCTAAAGTACCCCCTTCTACCCATTCTGAACATTATTTACCCTCCACCTTGTATCTCAATTCTACTGAAACACAAAACGGAGGACTCCCGTAACGCTGCAGGTTCGCGTACCGGGACACGCACTAACAAGCACTCGCTCAAAAAAGGTGGGAAAGTAATTTACAGAAAGACCACTGGAGACACTTTCACCAATTAAACATTAGCTCATACTACATACCAATCCCTACCATTTTTACAAATTTCGTTGGAATACCATTTAGCCATTTAGCATGTAGAACTCTCTAAAATCCCTGAGGTAAATTACTTCAAAAAACATATCGGAAGTGTTGGAATTGATCACCAATTAAAATATTACTTTCAATTTCTACTATTATATCATGACATTTGATTGGTTATGTACCTGAATATATATAAAGAAAGAGAGAGAAACACAGCCATTATGACTACTGCTTCTTGAAGTGCATATCCACTAAATTTCAACTGATAACTTCAAGTTGTATTTAAAAGGTAACATATTATTTAAAAAACTGAAGTATGTTCTGTACTGTAAGCTAATTAGGAAAACATTTTCTGATAGTTATATTCTATCACTCTGTAATACTTATAGAATAAAATAGACTTCTCTGTTTTAGTTATGGATGGAGTTAGACTTGTCTTGTATAATTCAGAATTGACTAAGAGTTCTTTTGATAATTTTTTTCATATTTCTACTTCCAGTTTGATACCATACAGTGCCCAACGAAAAAATCACTGTTTAAATAACCAAACTGCCTGTCTGTACTGAAAGCCAACAGTGCCCTATCTGTACTGATATATTTTAAAAAAATTCTTTTTTCAGCATACAAAATGGAGGGACAACAGGAAAATAACTTAGAAATTGAAGCAGGAACAAAAAACGAGTCGGAAATTGACCATCAATTCTATGACGATTCACTGAACAATGAACTTCTGCAATGTGTGGAAGCAGTAGATTTTTAACGGGAAAATGAAAAAAAAAATGATAATGATTTTTTAGAATTTCTTTTAAATTTTGAGAAAGAATCAGAATAATACATTTTTATTTCATAATTCAAAAATTGTTTGACACATTATTCATTTTTATATGTATATTGTAAATAAGTAGCAAATTGATTATAACGTGAAATCAGACTTTAAATATACTGTGCAACTTTTTTGTGTTACATACTAAGTTTGCTCATAGTTACTTCCTTTCTTCCACTATATTATCTCCAATGTGTATTTAACATCTCTTTATCATCTCCTGCCTCCATGTTGTTTCGGCTTTCCTGACAGACTATGGTATGAATTCCATATACCACAATAACTTCTGTAACAACATGCAAGATATCTACAAAGGAAACGGCGTTTATTGATTTTTAGACTCTGCATTGGTACCTACGTGTTGCTACGCACCCCACGAAAAAAAAACGATTTTTTTTGTTGCCCCGCGGGGCCCTTTAAAAACCTCCACATCAAACCTAGGGGGTCAGGGAGGATCTACTATGCCCCCTTATGGTCATTTGCCCCTTCGCTTTGGCCTCCTCTTGTCTCTCGATCCTACCGAGAGACAAGATGGCGGCCACACCGGACTGTTTAGAATGTTGACAGACACCGGAGAGCCAATCAGCTTCGCTTCGCAAAGCTCCGTTACGCGAAAAGTACACGAACTGGAGCGCTATCCGGGACGCTGTCACAGATATATCTGTTTTTTAAAATGTTAATTTCTCAAAATCCACTGGAGCACATATATTGAGACCCAGCAAAGGCACATCGGGTTAACAGTCCCTACAATTTTGCCAAGTTTCGTGTAAATCCATTCAGCCGTTCGAGCTAAAAGTGAGGCCAAACGCCCTATGGAAAAATGAATGGGAAAAATGCGTTTTGGGACCCCCCTTTTTTCTCGACCCCCCCTTGACGAACCCCCCCCCAAATTTTCAGGGGCTGATCAGAAACAAAATGTGCCATTTTCCTGAAAATTTCAGCCGATTCCGTCCACAAACGCCAAAGTTATTAGACATAGAATTTTCAAAAGTTCCATAGAGAAAAAAATCCTAACTATATATACCTACTGGCGACCGCCAGTAGGTAATATCTATATATATATATATATATATATCAGTGGCGGTTTTACCATGGGGGTGTTTGGGCGCCGCCCCCCCTGTTTTCTCACCGTGCGAGAAGAAGGCAGAAACAAATGGTAGTTATTTATTTATAACTACCATTTTTTTCTGCCTGCCCTTCTTGCACGGCGAGAAAACAGTCAGCAACAAACTTCCTGTTCACTCGAGCCTCAGGGCAGGGGGGAGTGGCTTGGGGGAGTGGCTTGCCCACTGTTGTGAATACGGACTGATTGGACAGCCTGAGAGGCTGTCCAAACAGACAGTATTAGCAACAGTGGGCAAGCCGCTCCCCCAAGCCTCCTCCCACTCTCCGTTCTGCAGCATGCAGACCAAGAGGAATGAAGTATTTAGGGCAGCCGGCCGAACCAATCAGCGCCGGCTGCCATGGAGGGGAGGGAGGCTGCCTGCAGCCTTCAGTGACGAGTCTGACGACTCTGGTGATGAGGCATTTCGAAAAAATCCAGGATGGCGCGCGGGAGTCTGCAGTCTCGGCCCTCGGGACAGGACTCGAGCCAGAGCGTGAAGCAAAGCCAAGGTAAGTTTTTTTACTTTTATTTTTTTTATTATGAGGCAAGGAATTATCGCTGTTTGATGTAACGCGGCTCCAGAGGGCCTCGTTCACGCTGGTGCAGTAAGGTGTGCTGAGATCAGGAATTACGCCCCGCCTATTTCAAATGTCACCAGCCGCGACTGATATATATATATATATATATATATATATATATATATATATATTCACTGAAAAAA
>NW_028247896.1:0-117975 GCF_964263255.1 Lissotriton vulgaris | reverse complement strand
AGTAAGCAAAACTCTGTAAAAATGGCAATTTTGGTCACTGTGAGGGTTTAAAAAGTGGTTATTCAACATGAGGCCCGATCCAAATGACATTTTGAATCATTTTTGGTAGAGTGCAAAAAATCAATTTTCTGATGAAAAACGATGACCCCGGACCAGTCGAACGTTGAAAAGATGGTCAATATTGATGAAATTTTAACATTTAATCTTTTGACTTTAAATGACGGTTGGATGTGAGTTATTACTTTTTCAACTAAAATAAGTGTGTTTAAAGTCATTTCTGTGCCTGAAATTGGTCAAAATTGGAAGATTTTGAGTAAGCAAAACTCTGTAAAAATGGCAATTTTGGTCACTGTGAGGGTTTAAAAAGTGGTTATTCAACATGAGGCCTGATCCAAATGACATTTTGAATCATTTCTGGTAGAGTCCAAAAAATCAATTTTCTGATGAAAAACGATGACCCCGGACCAGTCGAACGTTGAAAAAATGGTCAATATTGATGAAATTTTAACATTTAATCTTTTGACTTTAAATGACGGTTGGATGTGAATTATTACTTTTTCAACTAAAATAAGTGTGTTTAAAGTCATTTCTGTGCCTGAAATTGGTCAAAATTGAAGATTTTGAGTAAGCAAAACTCTGTAAAAATGGCAATTTTGGTCACTGTGAGGGTTTAAAAAGTGGTTATTCAACATGAGGCCCGATCCAAATGACATTTTGAATCATTTTTGGTAGAGTCCAAAAAATCAATTTTCTGATGAAAAACGATGACCCCGGACCAGTCGAACGTTGAAAAAATGGTCAATATTGATGACATTTAAACATTTAATCTTTTGACTTTAAATGACGGTTGGATGTGAGTTATTACTTTTTCAACTAAAATAAGTGTGTTTAAAGTCATTTCTGTGCCTGAAATTGGTCAAAATTGAAGATTTTGAGTAAGCAAAACTCTGTAAAAATGGCAATTTTGGTCACTGTGAGGGTAAAAAAGTGGTTATTCAACATGAGGCCCGATCCAAATGACATTTTGAATCATTTTTGGTAGAGTCCAAAAAATCAATTTTCTGATGAAAAACGATGACCCCGGACCAGTCGAACGTTGAAAAAATGGTCAATATTGATGACATTTAAACATTTAATCTTTTGACTTTAAATGACGGTTGGATGTGAGTTATTACTTTTTCAACTAAAATAAGTGTGTTTAAAGTCATTTCTGTGCCTGAAATTGGTCAAAATTGAAGATTTTGAGTAAGCAAAACTCTGTAAAAATGGCAATTTTGGTCACTGTGAGGTTAAAAAAGTGGTTATTCAACATGAGGGCTGATCCAAATGACATTTTGAATCATTTTTGGTAGAGTCCAAAAAATCAATTTTCTGATGAAAAACGATGACCCCGGACCAGTCGAACGTTGAAAAAATCGTCAATATTGATGAAATTTTAACATTTAATCTTTTGACTTTAAATGACGGTTGGATGTGAATTATTACTTTTTCAACTAAAATAAGTGTGTTTAAAGTCATTTCTGTGCCTGAAATTGGTCAAATTTGAAGCTTTTGAGTAAGCAAAACTCTGTAAAAATGGCAATTTTGGTCACTGTGAGGGTTTAAAAAGTGGTTATTCAACATGAGGCCCGATCCAAATGACATTTTGAATCATTTTTGGTAGAGTCCAAAAAATCCATTTTCTGATGAAAAACGATGACCCCGGACCAGTCGAACGTTGAAAAAATGGTCAATATTGATGAAATTTTAACATTTAATCTTTTGACTTTAAATGACGGTTGATGTGAGTTATTACTTTTTCAACTAAAATAAGTGTGTTTAAAGTCATTTCTGTGCCTGAAATTGGTCAAAATTGAAGATTTTGAGTAAGCAAAACTCTGTAAAAATGGCAATTTTGGTCACTGTGAGGGTTTAAAAAGTGGTTATTCAACATGAGGCCCGATCCAAATGACATTTTGAATCATTTTTGGAAGAGTCCAAAAAATCCATTTTCTGATGAAAAACGATGACCCCGGACCAGTCGAACGTTGAAAAAATGGTCAATATTGATGAAATTTTAACATTTAATCTTTTGACTTTAAATGACGGTTGGATGTGAGTTATTACTTTTTCAACTAAAATAAGTATGTTTAAAGTCATTTCTGTGCCTGAAATTGGTCAAAATTGGAAGATTTTGAGTAAGCAAAACTCTGTAAAAATGGCAATTTTGGTCACTGTGAGGGTTTAAAAAGTGGTTATTCAACATGAGGCCTGATCCAAATGACATTTTGAATCATTTTAGGTAGAGACCAAAAAACAATTTTCTGATGTAAAACGATAACCCCGGACCAGTCGAACGTTGAACAAATGGTCAATATTGATGAAATTTTAACATTTAATCTTTTCTCTTTAAATGACGGTTGGATGTGAGTTATTACTTTTTCAACTAAAATAAGTGTGTTTAAAGTCATTTCTGTGCCTGAAATTGGTCAAATTGGAAGATTTTGAGTAAGCAAAACTCTGTAAAAATTGCAATTTTGGTCACTGTGAGGGTTTAAAAAGTGGTTATTCAACATGAGGCCCGATCCAAATGACATTCTGAATCATTTTTGGTAGAGTCCAAAAAATCAATTTTCTGATGAAAAACGATGACCCCGGACCAGTCGAACGTTGAAAAAATGGTCAATATTGATGAAATTTTAACATTTAATCTTTTGACTTTAAATGACGGTTGGATGTGAGTTATTACTTTTTCAACTAAAATAAGTGTGTTTAAAGTCATTTCTGTGCCTGAAATTGGTCAAAATTGGAAGATTTTGAGTAAGCAAAACTCTGTAAAAATGGCAATTTTGGTCACTGTGAGGGTTTAAAAAGTGGTTATTCAACATGAGGCCTGATCCAAATGACATTTTGAATCATTTCTGGTAGAGTCCAAAAAATCAATTTTCTGATGAAAAACGATGACCCCGGACCAGTCGAACGTTGAAAAAATGGTCAATATTGATGAAATTTTAACATTTAATCTTTTGACTTTAAATGACGGTTGGATGTGAATTATTACTTTTTCAACTAAAATAAGTGTGTTTAAAGTCATTTCTGTGCCTGAAATTGGTCAAAATTGAAGATTTTGAGTAAGCAAAACTCTGTAAAAATGGCAATTTTGGTCACTGTGAGGGTTTAAAAAGTGGTTATTCAACACGAGGCCCGATCCAAATGACATTTTGAATCATTTTTGGTAGAGTCCAAAAAATCAATTTTCTGATGAAAAACGATGACCCCGGACCAGTCGAACGTTGAAAAAATGGTCAATATTGATGAAATTTTAACATTTAATCTTTTGACTTTAAATGACGGTTGGATGTGAGTTATTACTTTTTCAACTAAAATAAGTGTGTTTAAAGTCATTTCTGTGCCTGAAATTGGTCAAAATTGAAGATTTTGAGTAAGCAAAACTCTGTAAAAATGGCAATTTTGGTCACTGTGAGGGTTTAAAAAGTGCTTATTCAACATGAGGCCCGATCCAAATGACATTTTGAATCATTTTTGGTAGAGTCCAAAAAATCCATTTTCTGATGAAAAACGATGACCCCGGACCAGTCGAACGTTGAAAAAATGGTCAATATTGATGAAATGTTAACATTTAATCTTTTGACTTTAAATGACGGTTGATGTGAGTTATTACTTTTTCAACTAAAATAAGTGTGTTTAAAGTCATTTCTGTGCCTGAAATTGGTCAAAATTGAAGATTTTGAGTAAGCAAAACTCTGTAAAAATGGCAATTTTGGTCACTGTGAGGGTTTAAAAAGTGGATATTCAACATGAGGCCCGATCCAAATGACATTTTGAATCATTTTTGGAAGAGTCCAAAAAATCCATTTTCTGATGAAAAACAATGACCCCGGACCAGTCGAACGTTGAAAAAATGGTCAATATTGATGAAATTTTAACATTTAATCTTTTGACTTTAAATGACGGTTGGATGTGAGTTATTACTTTTTCAACTAAAATAAGTGTGTTTAAAGTCATTTCTGTGCCTGAAATTGGTCAAAATTGGAAGATTTTGAGTAAGCAAAACTCTGTAAAAATGGCAATTTTGGTCACTGTGAGGGTTTAAAAAGTGGTTATTCAACATGAGGCCCGATCCAAATGACATTCTGAATCATTTTTGGTAGAGTCCAAAAAATCAATTTTCTGATGAAAAACGATGACCCCGGACCAGTCGAACGTTGAAAAAATGGTCAATATTGATGAAATTTTAACATTTAATCTTTTGACTTTAAATGACGGTTGGATGTGAATTATTACTTTTTCAACTAAAATAAGTGTGTTTAAAGTCATTTCTGTGCCTGAAATTGGTCAAAATTGAAGATTTTGAGTAAGCAAAACTCTGTAAAAATGGCAATTTTGGTCACTGTGAGGGTTTAAAAAGTGGTTATTCAACATGAGGCCCGATCCAAATGACATTTTGAATCATTTTTGGTAGAGTCCAAAAAATCAATTTTCTGATGAAAAACGATGACCCCGGACCAGTCGAACGTTGAAAAAATGGTCAATATTGATGAAATTTTAACATTTAATCTTTTGACTTTAAATGACGGTTGGATGTGAGTTATTACTTTTTCAACTGAAATAAGTGTGTTTAAAGTCATTTCTGTGCCTGAAATTGGTCAAAATTGAAGATTTTGAGTAAGCAAAACTCTGTAAAAATGGCAATTTTGGTCACTGTGAGGGTTTAAAAAGTGGTTCTTCAACATGAGGCCCGATCCAAATGACATTTTGAATCATTTTTGGAAGAGTCCAAAAAATCCATTTTCTGATGAAAAATGATGACCCCCGGACCAGTCGAACGTTGAAAAAATGGTCAATACTGATGAAATTTTAACATTTAATCTTTTGACTTTAAATGATGGTTGGATGTGAGTTATTACTTTTTCAACTAAAATAAGTGTGTTTAAAGTCATTTCTGTGCCTGACATTGGTCAAAATTGAAGATTTTGAGTAAGCAAAACTCTGTAAAAATGGCAATTTTGGTCACTGTGAGGGTTTAAAAAGTGGTTATTCAACATGAGGCCCGATCCAAATGACATTTTGAATCATTTTTGGTAGAGTGCAAAAAATCAATTTTCTGATGGAAAACGATGACCCCGGACCAGTCGAACGTTGAAAAAATGGTCAATATTGATGAAATTTTAACATTTAATCTTTTGACTTTAAATGACGGTTGGATGTGAGTTATTACTTTTTCAACTAAAATAAGTGTGTTTAAAGTCATTTCTGTGCCTGAAATTGGTCAAAATTGAAGATTTTGAGTAAGCAAAACTCTGTAAAAATGGAAATTTTGGTCACTGTGAGGGTTTAAAAAGTGGTTATTCAACATGAGGCCCGATCCAAATGACATTTTGAATCATTTTTGGTAGAGTGCAAAAAATCAATTTTCTGATGAAAAACGATGACCCCGGACCAGTCGAACGTTGAAAAAATGGTCAATATTGATGAAATTTTAACATTTAATCTTTTGACTTTAAATGACGGTTGGATGTGAGTTATTACTTTTTCAACTAAAATAAGTGTGTTTAAAGTCATTTCTGTGCCTGAAATTGGTCAAAATTGAAGATTTTGAGTAAGCAAAACTCTGTAAAAATGGCAATTTTGGTCACTGTGAGGGTTTAAAAAGTGGTTATTCAACATGAGGCCCGATCCAAATGACATTTTGAATCATTTTTGGAAGAGTCCAAAAAATCAATTTTCTGATGAAAAACGATGACCCCGGACCAGTCGAACGTTGAAAAAATGGTCAATATTGATGAAATTTTAACATTTAATCTTTTGACTTTAAATGACGGTTGGATATGAGTTATTACTTTTTCAACTAAAATAAGTGTGTTTAAAGTCATTTCTGTGCCTGAAATTGGTCAAAATTGAAGATTTTGAGTAAGCAAAACTCTGTAAAAATGGCAATTTTGGTCACTGTGAGGGTTTAAAAAGTGGTTATTCAACATGAGGATCGATCCAAATGACATTTTGAATCATTTTTGGAAGAGTCCAAAAAATCAATTTTCTGATGAAAAACGATGACCCCGGACCAGTCGAACGTTGAAAAAATGGTCAATATTGATGAAATTTTAACATTTAATCTTTTGACTTTAAATGACGGTTGGATGTGAGTTATTACTTTTTCAACTAAAATAAGTGTGTTTAAAGTCATTTCTGTGCCTGAAATTGGTCAAAATTGAAGATTTTGAGTAAGCAAAACTCTGTAAAAATGGCAATTTTGGTCACTGTGAGGGTTTAAAAAGTGGTTATTCAACATGAGGCCCGATCCAAATGACATTTTGAATCATTTTTGGTAGAGTGCAAAAAATCAATTTTCTGATGAAAAACGATGACCCCGGACCAGTCGAACGTTGAAAAGATGGTCAATATTGATGAAATTTTAACATTTAATCTTTTGACTTTAAATGACGGTTGGATGTGAGTTATTACTTTTTCAACTAAAATAAGTGTGTTTAAAGTCATTTCTGTGCCTGAAATTGGTCAAAATTGGAAGATTTTGAGTAAGCAAAACTCTGTAAAAATGGCAATTTTGGTCACTGTGAGGGTTTAAAAAGTGGTTATTCAACATGAGGCCCGATCCAAATGACATTTTGAATCATTTTTGGTAGAGTCCAAAAAATCAATTTTCTGATGAAAAACGATGACCCCGGACCAGTCGAACGTTGAAAAAATGGTCAATATTGATGACATTTAAACATTTAATCTTTTGACTTTAAATGACGGTTGGATGTGAGTTATTACTTTTTCAACTAAAATAAGTGTGTTTAAAGTCATTTCTGTGCCTGAAATTGGTCAAAATTGAAGATTTTGAGTAAGCAAAACTCTGTAAAAATGGCAATTTTGGTCACTGTGAGGGTAAAAAAGTGGTTATTCAACATGAGGCCCGATCCAAATGACATTTTGAATCATTTTTGGTAGAGTCCAAAAAATCAATTTTCTGATGAAAAACGATGACCCCGGACCAGTCGAACGTTGAAAAAATGGTCAATATTGATGACATTTAAACATTTAATCTTTTGACTTTAAATGACGGTTGGATGTGAGTTATTACTTTTTCAACTAAAATAAGTGTGTTTAAAGTCATTTCTGTGCCTGAAATTGGTCAAAATTGAAGATTTTGAGTAAGCAAAACTCTGTAAAAATGGCAATTTTGGTCACTGTGAGGGTAAAAAAGTGGTTATTCAACATGAGGGCTGATCCAAATGACATTTTGAATCATTTTTGGTAGAGTCCAAAAAATCAATTTTCTGATGAAAAACGATGACCCCGGACCAGTCGAACGTTGAAAAAATCGTCAATATTGATGAAATTTTAACATTTAATCTTTTGACTTTAAATGACGGTTGGATGTGAATTATTACTTTTTCAACTAAAATAAGTGTGTTTAAAGTCATTTCTGTGCCTGAAATTGGTCAAATTTGAAGCTTTTGAGTAAGCAAAACTCTGTAAAAATGGCAATTTTGGTCACTGTGAGGGTTTAAAAAGTGGTTATTCAACATGAGGCCCGATCCAAATGACATTTTGAATCATTTTTGGTAGAGTCCAAAAAATCCATTTTCTGATGAAAAACGATGACCCCGGACCAGTCGAACGTTGAAAAAATGGTCAATATTGATGAAATTTTAACATTTAATCTTTTGACTTTAAATGACGGTTGATGTGAGTTATTACTTTTTCAACTAAAATAAGTGTGTTTAAAGTCATTTCTGTGCCTGAAATTGGTCAAAATTGAAGATTTTGAGTAAGCAAAACTCTGTAAAAATGGCAATTTTGGTCACTGTGAGGGTTTAAAAAGTGGTTATTCAACATGAGGCCCGATCCAAATGACATTTTGAATCATTTTTGGAAGAGTCCAAAAAATCCATTTTCTGATGAAAAACGATGACCCCGGACCAGTCGAACGTTGAAAAAATGGTCAATATTGATGAAATTTTAACATTTAATCTTTTGACTTTAAATGACGGTTGGATGTGAGTTATTACTTTTTCAACTAAAATAAGTATGTTTAAAGTCATTTCTGTGCCTGAAATTGGTCAAAATTGGAAGATTTTGAGTAAGCAAAACTCTGTAAAAATGGCAATTTTGGTCACTGTGAGGGTTTAAAAAGTGGTTATTCAACATGAGGCCTGATCCAAATGACATTTTGAATCATTTTAGGTAGAGACCAAAAAAACAATTTTCTGATGTAAAACGATAACCCCGGACCAGTCGAACGTTGAACAAATGGTCAATATTGATGAAATTTTAACATTTAATCTTTTCTCTTTAAATGACGGTTGGATGTGAGTTATTACTTTTTCAACTAAAATAAGTGTGTTTAAAGTCATTTCTGTGCCTGAAATTGGTCAAATTGGAAGATTTTGAGTAAGCAAAACTCTGTAAAAATTGCAATTTTGGTCACTGTGAGGGTTTAAAAAGTGGTTATTCAACATGAGGCCCGATCCAAATGACATTCTGAATCATTTTTGGTAGAGTCCAAAAAATCAATTTTCTGATGAAAAACGATGACCCCGGACCAGTCGAACGTTGAAAAAATGGTCAATATTGATGAAATTTTAACATTTAATCTTTTGACTTTAAATGACGGTTGGATGTGAGTTATTACTTTTTCAACTAAAATAAGTGTGTTTAAAGTCATTTCTGTGCCTGAAATTGGTCAAAATTGGAAGATTTTGAGTAAGCAAAACTCTGTAAAAATGGCAATTTTGGTCACTGTGAGGGTTTAAAAAGTGGTTATTCAACATGAGGCCTGATCCAAATGACATTTTGAATCATTTCTGGTAGAGTCCAAAAAATCAATTTTCTGATGAAAAACGATGACCCCGGACCAGTCGAACGTTGAAAAAATGGTCAATATTGATGAAATTTTAACATTTAATCTTTTGACTTTAAATGACGGTTGGATGTGAATTATTACTTTTTCAACTAAAATAAGTGTGTTTAAAGTCATTTCTGTGCCTGAAATTGGTCAAAATTGAAGATTTTGAGTAAGCAAAACTCTGTAAAAATGGCAATTTTGGTCACTGTGAGGGTTTAAAAAGTGGTTATTCAACACGAGGCCCGATCCAAATGACATTTTGAATCATTTTTGGTAGAGTCCAAAAAATCAATTTTCTGATGAAAAACGATGACCCCGGACCAGTCGAACGTTGAAAAAATGGTCAATATTGATGAAATTTTAACATTTAATCTTTTGACTTTAAATGACGGTTGGATGTGAGTTATTACTTTTTCAACTAAAATAAGTGTGTTTAAAGTCATTTCTGTGCCTGAAATTGGTCAAAATTGAAGATTTTGAGTAAGCAAAACTCTGTAAAAATGGCAATTTTGGTCACTGTGAGGGTTTAAAAAGTGCTTATTCAACATGAGGCCCGATCCAAATGACATTTTGAATCATTTTTGGAAGAGTCCAAAAAATCCATTTTCTGATGAAAAACAATGACCCCGGACCAGTCGAACGTTGAAAAAATGGTCAATATTGATGAAATTTTAACATTTAATCTTTTGACTTTAAATGACGGTTGGATGTGAGTTATTACTTTTTCAACTAAAATAAGTGTGTTTAAAGTCATTTCTGTGCCTGAAATTGGTCAAAATTGGAAGATTTTGAGTAAGCAAAACTCTGTAAAAATGGCAATTTTGGTCACTGTGAGGGTTTAAAAAGTGGTTATTCAACATGAGGCCCGATCCAAATGACATTCTGAATCATTTTTGGTAGAGTCCAAAAAATCAATTTTCTGATGAAAAACGATGACCCCGGACCAGTCGAACGTTGAAAAAATGGTCAATATTGATGAAATTTTAACATTTAATCTTTTGACTTTAAATGACGGTTGGATGTGAATTATTACTTTTTCAACTAAAATAAGTGTGTTTAAAGTCATTTCTGTGCCTGAAATTGGTCAAAATTGAAGATTTTGAGTAAGCAAAACTCTGTAAAAATGGCAATTTTGGTCACTGTGAGGGTTTAAAAAGTGGTTATTCAACATGAGGCCCGATCCAAATGACATTTTGAATCATTTTTGGTAGAGTCCAAAAAATCAATTTTCTGATGAAAAACGATGACCCCGGACCAGTCGAACGTTGAAAAAATGGTCAATATTGATGAAATTTTAACATTTAATCTTTTGACTTTAAATGACGGTTGGATGTGAGTTATTACTTTTTCAACTGAAATAAGTGTGTTTAAAGTCATTTCTGTGCCTGAAATTGGTCAAAATTGAAGATTTTGAGTAAGCAAAACTCTGTAAAAATGGCAATTTTGGTCACTGTGAGGGTTTAAAAAGTGGTTCTTCAACATGAGGCCCGATCCAAATGACATTTTGAATCATTTTTGGAAGAGTCCAAAAAATCCATTTTCTGATGAAAAATGATGACCCCCGGACCAGTCGAACGTTGAAAAAATGGTCAATACTGATGAAATTTTAACATTTAATCTTTTGACTTTAAATGATGGTTGGATGTGAGTTATTACTTTTTCAACTAAAATAAGTGTGTTTAAAGTCATTTCTGTGCCTGACATTGGTCAAAATTGAAGATTTTGAGTAAGCAAAACTCTGTAAAAATGGCAATTTTGGTCACTGTGAGGGTTTAAAAAGTGGTTATTCAACATGAGGCCCGATCCAAATGACATTTTGAATCATTTTTGGTAGAGTGCAAAAAATCAATTTTCTGATGGAAAACGATGACCCCGGACCAGTCGAACGTTGAAAAAATGGTCAATATTGATGAAATTTTAACATTTAATCTTTTGACTTTAAATGACGGTTGGATGTGAGTTATTACTTTTTCAACTAAAATAAGTGTGTTTAAAGTCATTTCTGTGCCTGAAATTGGTCAACATTGAAGATTTTGAGTAAGCAAAACTCTGTAAAAATGGAAATTTTGGTCACTGTGAGGGTTTAAAAAGTGGTTATTCAACATGAGGCCCGATCCAAATGACATTTTGAATCATTTTTGGTAGAGTGCAAAAAATCAATTTTCTGATGAAAAACGATGACCCCGGACCAGTCGAACGTTGAAAAAATGGTCAATATTGATGAAATTTTAACATTTAATCTTTTGACTTTAAATGACGGTTGGATGTGAGTTATTACTTTTTCAACTAAAATAAGTGTGTTTAAAGTCATTTCTGTGCCTGAAATTGGTCAAAATTGAAGATTTTGAGTAAGCAAAACTCTGTAAAAATGGCAATTTTGGTCACTGTGAGGGTTTAAAAAGTGGTTATTCAACATGAGGCCCGATCCAAATGACATTTTGAATCATTTTTGGAAGAGTCCAAAAAATCAATTTTCTGATGAAAAACGATGACCCCGGACCAGTCGAACGTTGAAAAAATGGTCAATATTGATGAAATTTTAACATTTAATCTTTTGACTTTAAATGACGGTTGGATATGAGTTATTACTTTTTCAACTAAAATAAGTGTGTTTAAAGTCATTTCTGTGCCTGAAATTGGTCAAAATTGAAGATTTTGAGTAAGCAAAACTCTGTAAAAATGGCAATTTTGGTCACTGTGAGGGTTTAAAAAGTGGTTATTCAACATGAGGATCGATCCAAATGACATTTTGAATCATTTTTGGAAGAGTCCAAAAAATCAATTTTCTGATGAAAAACGATGACCCCGGACCAGTCGAACGTTGAAAAAATGGTCAATATTGATGAAATTTTAACATTTAATCTTTTGACTTTAAATGACGGTTGGATGTGAGTTATTACTTTTTCAACTAAAATAAGTGTGTTTAAAGTCATTTCTGTGCCTGAAATTGGTCAAAATTGAAGATTTTGAGTAAGCAAAACTCTGTAAAAATGGCAATTTTGGTCACTGTGAGGGTTTAAAAAGTGGTTATTCAACATGAGGCCCGATCCAAATGACATTTTGAATCATTTTTGGTAGAGTGCAAAAAATCAATTTTCTGATGAAAAACGATGACCCCGGACCAGTCGAACGTTGAAAAGATGGTCAATATTGATGAAATTTTAACATTTAATCTTTTGACTTTAAATGACGGTTGGATGTGAGTTATTACTTTTTCAACTAAAATAAGTGTGTTTAAAGTCATTTCTGTGCCTGAAATTGGTCAAAATTGGAAGATTTTGAGTAAGCAAAACTCTGTAAAAATGGCAATTTTGGTCACTGTGAGGGTTTAAAAAGTGGTTATTCAACATGAGGCCTGATCCAAATGACATTTTGAATCATTTCTGGTAGAGTCCAAAAAATCAATTTTCTGATGAAAAACGATGACCCCGGACCAGTCGAACGTTGAAAAAATGGTCAATATTGATGAAATTTTAACATTTAATCTTTTGACTTTAAATGACGGTTGGATGTGAATTATTACTTTTTCAACTAAAATAAGTGTGTTTAAAGTCATTTCTGTGCCTGAAATTGGTCAAAATTGAAGATTTTGAGTAAGCAAAACTCTGTAAAAATGGCAATTTTGGTCACTGTGAGGGTTTAAAAAGTGGTTATTCAACATGAGGCCCGATCCAAATGACATTTTGAATCATTTTTGGTAGAGTCCAAAAAATCAATTTTCTGATGAAAAACGATGACCCCGGACCAGTCGAACGTTGAAAAAATGGTCAATATTGATGACATTTAAACATTTAATCTTTTGACTTTAAATGACGGTTGGATGTGAGTTATTACTTTTTCAACTAAAATAAGTGTGTTTAAAGTCATTTCTGTGCCTGAAATTGGTCAAAATTGAAGATTTTGAGTAAGCAAAACTCTGTAAAAATGGCAATTTTGGTCACTGTGAGGGTTTAAAAAGTGGTTATTCAACATGAGGCCCGATCCAAATGACATTTTGAATCATTTTTGGAAGAGTCCAAAAAATCCATTTTCTGATGAAAAACGATGACCCCGGACCAGTCGAACGTTGAAAAAATGGTCAATATTGATGAAATTTTAACATTTAATCTTTTGACTTTAAATGACGGTTGGATGTGAGTTATTACTTTTTCAACTAAAATAAGTGTGTTTAAAGTCATTTCTGTGCCTGAAATTGGTCAAAATTGAAGATTTTGAGTAAGCAAAACTCTGTAAAAATGGCAATTTTGGTCACTGTGAGGGTTTAAAAAGTGGTTATTCAACATGAGGCCCGATCCAAATGACATTTTGAATCATTTTTGGTAGAGTGCAAAAAATCAATTTTCTGATGAAAAACGATGACCCCGGACCAGTCGAACGTTGAAAAAATGGTCAATATTGATGAAATTTTAACATTTAATCTTTTGACTTTAAATGACGGTTGGATGTGAGTTATTACTTTTTCAACTAAAATAAGTGTGTTTAAAGTCATTTCTGTGCCTGAAATTGGTCAAAATTGAAGATTTTGAGTAAGCAAAACTCTGTAAAAATGGCAATTTTGGTCACTGTGAGGGTTTAAAAAGTGGTTATTCAACATGAGGCCCGATCCAAATGACATTTTGAATCATTTTTGGTAGAGTGCAAAAAATCAATTTTCTGATGAAAAACGATGACCCCGGACCAGTCGAACGTTGAAAAAATGGTCAATATTGATGAAATTTTAACATTTAATCTTTTGACTTTAAATGACGGTTGGATGTGAGTTATTACTTTTTCAACTAAAATAAGTGTGTTTAAAGTCATTTCTGTGCCTGAAATTGGTCAAAATTGGAAGATTTTGAGTAAGCAAAACTCTGTAAAAATGGCAATTTTGGTCACTGTGAGGGTTTAAAAAGTGGTTATTCAACATGAGGGCTGATCCAAATGACATTTTGAATCATTTTTGGTAGAGTGCAAAAAATCAATTTTCTGATGAAAAACGATGACCCCGGACCAGTCGAACGTTGAAAAAATGGTCAATATTGATGAAATTTTAACATTTAATCTTTTGACTTTAAATGACGGTTGGATGTGAGTTATTACTTTTTCAACTAAAATAAGTGTGTTTAAAGTCATTTCTGTGCCTGAAATTGGTCAAAATTGAAGATTTTGAGTAAGCAAAACTCTGTAAAAATGGCAATTTTGGTCACTGTGAGGGTTTAAAAAGTGGTTATTCAACATGAGGCCCGATCCAAATGACATTTTGAATCATTTTTGGTAGAGTGCAAAAAATCAATTTTCTGATGAAAAACGATGACCCCGGACCAGTCGAACGTTGAAAAAATGGTCAATATTGATGAAATTTTAACATTTAATCTTTTGACTTTAAATGACGGTTGGATGTGAGTTATTACTTTTTCAACTAAAATAAGTGTGTTTAAAGTCATTTCTGTGCCTGAAATTGGTCAAAATTGGAAGATTTTGAGTAAGCAAAACTCTGTAAAAATGGCAATTTTGGTCACTGTGAGGGTTTAAAAACTGGTTATTCAACATGAGGCCTGATCCAAATGACATTTTGAATCATTTTTGGTAGAGTCCAAAAAATCAATTTTCTGATGAAAAACGAAGACCCCGGACCAGTCGAACGTTGAAAAAATGGTCAATATTGATGAAATTTTAACATTTAATTTTTTGACTTTAAATGACGGTTGGATGTGAATTATTACTTTTTCAACTAAAATAAGTGTGTTTAAAGTCATTTCTGTGCCTGAAATTGGTCAAATTTGAAGCTTTTGAGTAAGCAAAACTCTGTAAAAATGGCAGTTTTGGTCACTGTGAGGGTTTAAAAAGTGGTTATTCAACATGAGGCCCGATCCAAATGACATTTTGAATCATTTTTGGTAGAGTCCAAAAAATCAATTTTCTGATGAAAAACGATGACCCCGGACCAGTCGAACGTTGAAAAAATGGTCAATATTGATGAAATTTTAACATTTAATCTTTTGACTTTAAATGACGGTTGGATGTGAGTTATTACTTTTTCAACTAAAATAAGTGTGTTTAAAGTCATTTCTGTGCCTG
Source organism: Lissotriton vulgaris (assembly GCF_964263255.1). NCBI lineage: Eukaryota > Metazoa > Chordata > Amphibia > Caudata > Salamandridae > Lissotriton > Lissotriton vulgaris. The sequence continues at coordinate 103,067 of NW_028247896.1, read as the reverse complement.
AAATTGGTCAAAATTGAAGATTTTGAGTAAGCAAAACTCTGTAAAAATGGCAATTTTGGTCATGTGATGGTTTAAAAAGTGGTTATTCAACATGAGGCCCGATCCAAATGACATTTTGAATCATTTTTGGTAGAGTGCAAAAAATCAATTTTCTGATGAAAAACGATGACCCCGGACCAGTCGAACGTTGAAAAAATGGTCAATATTGTTGAAATTTTAACATTTAATCTTTTGACTTTAAATGACGGTTGGATGTGAGTTATTACTTTTTCAACTAAAATAAGTGTGTTTAAAGTCATTTCTGTGCCTGAAATTGGTCAAAATTGAAGATTTTGAGTAAGCAAAACTCTGTAAAAATGGCAATTTTGGTCACTGTGAGGGTTTAAAAAGTGGTTATTCAACATGAGGCCCGATCCAAATGACATTTTGAATCATTTTTGGTAGAGTCCAAAAAATCAATTTTCTGATGAAAAACGATGACCCCGGACCAGTCGAACGTTGAAAAAATGGTCAATATTGATGACATTTAAACATTTAATCTTTTGACTTTAAATGACGGTTGGATGTGAGTTATTACTTTTTCAACTAAAATAAGTGTGTTTAAAGTCATTTCTGTGCCTGAAATTGGTCAAAATTGAAGATTTTGAGTAAGCAAAACTCTGTAAAAATGGCAATTTTGGTCACTGTGAGGGTAAAAAAGTGGTTATTCAACATGAGGCCCGATCCAAATGACATTTTGAATCATTTTTGGTAGAGTCCAAAAAATCAATTTTCTGATGAAAAACGATGACCCCGGACCAGTCGAACGTTGAAAAAATGGTCAATATTGATGAAATTTTAACATTTAATCTTTTGACTTTAAATGACGGTTGGATGTGAGTTATTACTTTTTCAACTAAAATAAGTGTGTTTAAAGTCATTTCTGTGCCTGAAATTCGTCAAAATTGAAGATTTTGAGTAAGCAAAACTCTGTAAAAATGGCAATTTTGGTCACTGTGAGGGTTTAAAAAGTGGTTATTCAACATGAGGCCCGATCCAAATGACATTTTGAATCATTTTTGGAAGAGTCCAAAAAATCCATTTTCTGATGAAAAACGATGACCCCGGACCAGTCGAACGTTGAAAAAATGGTCAATATTGATGAAATTTTAACATTTAATCTTTTGACTTTAAATGACGGTTGGATGTGAGTTATTACTTTTTCAACTAAAATAAGTTTGTTTAAAGTCATTTCTGTGCCTGAAATTGGTCAAAATTGAAGATTTTGAGTAAGCAAAACTCTGTAAAAATGGCAATTTTGGTCACTGTGAGGGTTTAAAAAGTGGTTATTCAACATGAGGCCCGATCCAAATGACATTTTGAATCATTTTTGGTAGAGTGCAAAAAATCAATTTTCTGATGAAAAACGATGACCCCGGACCAGTCGAACGTTGAAAAAATGGTCAATATTGATGAAATTTTAACATTTAATCTTTTGACTTTAAATGACGGTTGGATGTGAGTTATTACTTTTTCAACTAAAATAAGTGTGTTTAAAGTCATTTCTGTGCCTGAAATTGGTCAAAATTGAAGATTTTGAGTAAGCAAAACTCTGTAAAAATGGCAATTTTGGTCACTGTGAGGGTTTAAAAAGTGGTTATTCAACATGAGGCCCGATCCAAATGACATTTTGAATCATTTTTGGTAGAGTGCAAAAAATCAATTTTCTGATGAAAAACGATGACCCCGGACCAGTCGAACGTTGAAAAAATGGTCAATATTGATGACATTTTAACATTTAATCTTTTGACTTTAAATGACGGTTGGATGTGAGTTATTACTTTTTCAACTAAAATAAGTGTGTTTAAAGTCATTTCTGTGCCTGAAATTGGTCAAAATTGGAAGATTTTGAGTAAGCAAAACTCTGTAAAAATGGCAATTTTGGTCACTGTGAGGGTTTAAAAAGTGGTTATTCAACATGAGGCCCGATCCAAATGACATTTTGAATCATTTTTGGTAGAGTCCAAAAAATCCATTTTCTGATGAAAAACGATGACCCCGGACCAGTCGAACGTTGAAAAAATGGTCAATATTGATGAAATTTTAACATTTAATCTTTTGACTTTAAATGACGGTTGATGTGAGTTATTACTTTTTCAACTAAAATAAGTGTGTTTAAAGTCATTTCTGTGCCTGAAATTGGTCAAAATTGAAGATTTTGAGTAAGCAAAACTCTGTAAAAATGGCAATTTTGGTCACTGTGAGGGTTTAAAAAGTGGTTATTCAACATGAGGCCCGATCCAAATGACATTTTGAATCATTTTTGGAAGAGTCCAAAAAATCCATTTTCTGATGAAAAACGATGACCCCGGACCAGTCGAACGTTGAAAAAATGGTCAATATTGATGAAATTTTAACATTTAATCTTTTGACTTTAAATGACGGTTGGATGTGAGTTATTACTTTTTCAACTAAAATAATTGTGTTTAAAGTCATTTCTGTGCCTGAAATTGGTCAAAATTGGAAGATTTTGAGTAAGCAAAACTCTGTAAAAATGGCAATTTTGGTCACTGTGAGGGTTTAAAAAGTGGTTATTCAACATGAGGCCTGATCCAAATGACATTTTGAATCATTTTTGGTAGAGACCAAAAAAACAATTTTCTGATGAAAAACGATGACCCCGGACCAGTCGAACGTTGAACAAATGGTCAATATTGATGAAATTTTAACATTTAATCTTTTCTCTTTAAATGACGGTTGGATGTGAGTTATTACTTTTTCAACTAAAATAAGTGTGTTTAAAGTCATTTCTGTGCCTGAAATTGGTCAAAATTGAAGATTTTGAGTAAGCAAAACTCTGTAAAAATGGCAATTTTGGTCACTGTGAGGGTTTAAAAAGTGGTTATTCAACATGAGGCCCGATCCAAATGACATTTTGAATCATTTTTGGTAGAGTCCAAAAAATCAATTTTCTGATGAAAAACGATGACCCCGGACCAGTCGAACGTTGAAAAAATGGTCAATATTGATGAAATTTTAACATTTAATCTTTTGACTTTAAATGACGGTTGGATGTGAGTTATTACTTTTTCAACTAAAATAAGTGTGTTTAAAGTCATTTCTGTGCCTGAAATTGGTCAAAATTGAAGATTTTGAGTAAGCAAAACTCTGTAAAAATGGCAATTTTGGTCACTGTGAGGGTTTAAAAAGTGCTTATTCAACATGAGGCCCGATCCAAATGACATTTTGAATCATTTTTGGTAGAGTCCAAAAAATCAATTTTCTGATGAAAAACGATGACCCCGGACCAGTCGAACGTTGAAAAAATGGTCAATATTGATGAAATTTTAACATTTAATCTTTTGACTTTAAATGACGGTTGGATGTGAGTTATTACTTTTTCAACTAAAATAAGTGTGTTTAAAGTCATTTCTGTGCCTGAAATTGGTCAAAATTGGAAGATTTTGAGTAAGCAAAACTCTGTAAAAATGGCAATTTTGGTCACTGTGAGGGTTTAAAAAGTGGTTATTCAACATGAGGCCCGATCCAAATGACATTCTGAATCATTTTTGGTAGAGTCCAAAAAATCAATTTTCTGATGAAAAACGATGACCCCGGACCAGTCGAACGTTGAAAAAATGGTCAATATTGATGAAATTTTAACATTTAATCTTTTGACTTTAAATGACGGTTGGATGTGAATTATTACTTTTTCAACTAAAATAAGTGTGTTTAAAGTCATTTCTGTGCCTGAAATTGGTCAAAATTGAAGATTTTGAGTAAGCAAAACTCTGTAAAAATGGCAATTTTGGTCACTGTGAGGGTTTAAAAAGTGGTTATTCAACATGAGGCCCGATCCAAATGACATTTTGAATCATTTTTGGTAGAGTCCAAAAAATCAATTTTCTGATGAAAAACGATGACCCCGGACCAGTCGAACGTTGAAAAAATGGTCAATATTGATGAAATTTTAACATTTAATCTTTTGAATTTAAATGACGGTTGGATGTGAGTTATTACTTTTTCAACTGAAATAAGTGTGTTTAAAGTCATTTCTGTGCCTGAAATTGGTCAAAATTGAAGATTTTGAGTAAGCAAAACTCTGTAAAAATGGCAATTTTGGTCACTGTGAGGGTTTAAAAAGTGGTTATTCAACATGAGGCCCGATCAAAATGACATTTTGAATCATTTTTGGAAGAGTCCAAAAAATCCATTTTCTGATGAAAAACGATGACCCCGGACCAGTCGAACGTTGAAAAAATGGTCAATACTGATGAAATTTTAACATTTAATCTTTTGACTTTAAATGACGGTTGGATGTGAGTTATTACTTTTTCAACTAAAATAAGTGTGTTTAAAGTCATTTCTGTGCCTGAAATTGGTCAAAATTGAAGATTTTGAGTAAGCAAAAATCTATAAAAATGGCAATTTTGGTCACTGTGAGGGTTTAAAAAGTGGTTATTCAACATGAGGCCCGATCCAAATGACATTTTGAATCATTTTTGGTAGAGTGCAAAAAATCAATTTTCTGATGGAAAACGATGACCCCGGACCAGTCGAACGTTGAAAAAATGGTCAATATTGATGAAATTTTAACATTTAATCTTTTGACTTTAAATGACGGTTGGATGTGAGTTATTACTTTTTCAACTAAAATAAGTGTGTTTAAAGTCATTTCTGTGCCTGAAATTGGTCAAAATTGAAGATTTTGAGTAAGCAAAACTCTCTAAAAATGGCAATTTTGGTTACTGTGAGGGTTTAAAAAGTGGTTATTCAACATGAGGCCCGATCCAAATGACATTTTGAATCATTTTTGGTAGAGTGCAAAAAATCAATTTTCTGATGAAAAACGATGACCCCGGACCAGTCGAACGTTGAAAAAATGGTCAATATTGATGAAATTTTAACATTTAATCTTTTGACTTTAAATGACGGTTGGATGTGACTTATTACTTTTTCAACTAAAATAAGTGTGTTTAAAGTCATTTCTGTGCCTGAAATTGGTCAAAATTGAAGATTTTGAGTAAGCAAAACTCTGTAAAAATGGCAATTTTGGTCACTGTGAGGGTTTAAAAAGTGGTTATTCAACATGAGGCCCGATCCAAATGACATTTTGAATCATTTTTGGAAGAGTCCAAAAAATCCATTTTCTGATGAAAAACGATGACCCCGGACCAGTCGAACGTTGAAAAAATGGTCAATATTGATGAAATTTTAACATTTAATCTTTTGACTTTAAATGACGGTTGGATGTGAGTTATTACTTTTTCAACTAAAATAAGTGTGTTTAAAGTCATTTCTGTGCCTGAAATTGGTCAAAATTGGAAGATTTTGAGTAAGCAAAACTCTGTAAAAATGGCAATTTTGGTCACTGTGAGGGTTTAAAAAGTGGTTATTCAACATGAGGCCTGATCCAAATGACATTTTGAATCATTTTTGGTAGAGTCCAAAAAAACAATTTTCTGATGAAAAACGATGACCCCGGACCAGTCGAACGTTGAAAAAATGGTCAATATTGATGAAATTTTAACATTTAATCTTTTCACTTTAAATGACGGTTGGATGTGAGTTATTACTTTTTCAACTAAAATAAGTGTGTTTAAAGTCATTTCTGTGCCTGAAATTGGTCAAAATTGAAGATTTTGAGTAAGCAAAACTCTGTAAAAATGGCAATTTTGGTCACTGTGAGGGTTTAAAAAGTGGTTATTCAACATGAGGCCTGATCCAAATGACATTTTGAATCATTTTTGGTAGAGACCAAAAAAACAATTTTCTGATGAAAAACGATGACCCCGGACCAGTCGAACGTTGAAAAAATGGTCAATATTGATGAAATTTTAACATTTAATCTTTTCACTTTAAATGACGGTTGGATGTGAGTTATTACTTTTTCAACTAAAATAAGTGTGTTTAAAGTCATTTCTGTGCCTGAAATTGGTCAAATTGGAAGATTTTGAGTAAGCAAAACTCTGTAAAAATGGCAATTTTGGTCACTGTGAGGGTTTAAAAAGTGGTTATTCAACATGAGGCCCGATCCAAATGACATTTTGAATCATTTTTGGTAGAGTCCAAAAAATCAATTTTCTGATGAAAAACGATGACCCCGGACCAGTCGAACGTTGAAAAAATGGTCAATATTGATGAAATTTTAACATTTAATCTTTTGACTTTAAATGACGGTTGGATGTGAGTTATTACTTTTTCAACTGAAATAAGTGTGTTTAAAGTCATTTCTGTGCCTGAAATTGGTCAAAATTGAAGATTTTGAGTGAGCAAAACTCTGTAAAAATGGCAATTTTGGTCACTGTGAGGGTTTAAAAAGTGGTTATTCAACATGAGGCCCGATCAAAATGACATTTTGAATCATTTTTGGAAGAGTCCAAAAAATCCATTTTCTGATGAAAAACGATGACCCCGGACCAGTCGAACGTTGAAAAAATGGTCAACACTGATGAAATTTTAACATTTAATCTTTTGACTTTAAATGACGGTTGGATGTGAGTTATTACTTTTTCAACTAAAATAAGTGTGTTTAAAGTCATTTCTGTGCCTGAAATTGGTCAAAATTGAAGATTTTGAGTAAGCAAAACTCTGTAAAAATGGCAATTTTGGTCACTGTGAGGGTTTAAAAAGTGGTTATTCAACATGAGGCCCGATCCAAATGACATTTTGAATCATTTTTGGTAGAGTGCAAAAAATCAATTTTCTGATGGAAAACGATGACCCCGGACCAGTCGAACGTTGAAAAAATGGTCAATATTGATGAAATTTTAACATTTAATCTTTTGACTTTAAATGACGGTTGGATGTGAGTTATTACTTTTTCAACTAAAATAAGTGTGTTTAAAGTCATTTCTGTGCCTGAAATTGGTCAAAATTGAAGATTTTGAGTAAGCAAAACTCTGTAAAAATGGCAATTTTGGTTACTGTGAGGGTTTAAAAAGTGGTTATTCAACATGAGGCCCGATCCAAATGACATTTTGAATCATTTTTGGTAGAGTGCAAAAAATCAATTTTCTGATGAAAAACGATGACCCCGGACCAGTCGAACGTTGAAAAAATGGTCAATATTGATGAAATTTTAACACTTAATCTTTTGACTTTAAATGACGGTTGGATGTGAGTTATTACTTTTTCAACTAAAATAAGTGTGTTTAAAGTCATTTCTGTGCCTGAAATTGGTCAAAATTGAAGATTTTGAGTAAGCAAAACTCTGTAAAAATGGCAATTTTGGTCACTGTGAGGGTTTAAAAAGTGGTTATTCAACATGAGGCCCGATCCAAATGACATTTTGAATCATTTTTGGAAGAGTCCAAAAAATCCATTTTCTGATGAAAAACGATGACCCCGGACCAGTCGAACGTTGAAAAAATGGTCAATATTGATGAAATTTTAACATTTAATCTTTTGACTTTAAATGACGGTTGGATGTGAGTTATTACTTTTTCAACTAAAATAAGTGTGTTTAAAGTCATTTCTGTGCCTGAAATTGGTCAAAATTGAAGATTTTGAGTAAGCAAAACTCTGTAAAAATGGCAATTTTGGTCACAGTGAGGGTTTAAAAAGTGGTTATTCAACATGAGGCCTGATCCAAATGACATTTTGAATCATTTTTGGTAGAGACCAAAAAAACAATTTTCTGATGAAAAACGATGACCCCGGACCAGTCGAACGTTGAAAAAACTGGTCAATATTGATGAAATTTTAACATTTAATCTTTTCATTTTAAATGACGGTTGGATGTGAGTTATTACTTTTTCAACTAAAATAAGTGTGTTTAAAGTCATTTCTGTGCCTGAAATTGGTCAAATTGGAAGATTTTGAGTAAGCAAAACTCTGTAAAAATGGCAATTTTGGTCACTGTGAGGGTTTAAAAAGTGGTTATTCAACATGAGGCCCGATCCAAATGACATTTTGAATCATTTTTGGTAGAGTCCAAAAAATCAATTTTCTGATGAAAAACGATGACCCCGGACCAGTCGAACGTTGAAAAAATGGTCAATATTGATGAAATTTTAACATTTAATCTTTTCACTTTAAATGACGGTTGGATGTGAGTTATTACTTTTTCAACTAAAATAAGTGTGTTTAAAGTCATTTCTGTGCCTGAAATTGGTCAAATTGGAAGATTTTGAGTAAGCAAAACTCTGTAAAAATGGCAATTTTGGTCACTGTGAGGGTTTAAAAAGTGGTTATTCAACATGAGGCCCGATCCAAATGACATTTTGAATCATTTTTGGTAGAGTCCAAAAAATCAATTTTCTGATGAAAAACGATGACCCCGGACCAGTCGAACGTTGAAAAAATGGTCAATATTGATGAAATTTTAACATTTAATCTTTTGACTTTAAATGACGGTTGGATGTGAGTTATTACTTTTTCAACTGAAATAAGTGTGTTTAAAGTCATTTCTGTGCCTGAAATTGGTCAAAATTGAAGATTTTGAGTAAGCAAAACTCTGTAAAAATGGCAATTTTGGTCACTGTGAGGGTTTAAAAAGTGGTTATTCAACATGAGGCCCGATCAAAATGACATTTTGAATCATTTTTGGAAGAGTCCAAAAAATCCATTTTCTGATGAAAAACGATGACCCCGGACCAGTCGAACGTTGAAAAAATGGTCAATACTGATGAAATTTTAACATTTAATCTTTTGACTTTAAATGACGGTTGGATGTGAGTTATTACTTTTTCAACTAAAATAAGTGTGTTTAAAGTCATTTCTGTGCCTGAAATTGGTCAAAATTGAAGATTTTGAGTAAGCAAAACTCTGTAAAAATGGCAATTTTGGTCACTGTGAGGGTTTAAAAAGTGGTTATTCAACATGAGGCCCGATCCGAATTACATTTTGAATCATTTTTGGTAGAGTGCAAAAAATCAATTTTCTGATGGAAAACGATGACCCCGGACCAGTCGAACGTTGAAAAAATGGTCAATATTGATGAAATTTTAACATTTAATCTTTTGACTTTAAATGACGGTTGGATGTGAGTTATTACTTTTTCAACTAAAATAAGTGTGTTTAAAGTCATTTATGTGCCTGAAATTGGTCAAAATTGAAGATTTTGAGTAAGCAAAACTCTGTAAAAATGGCAATTTTGGTTACTGTGAGGGTTTAAAAAGTGGTTATTCAACATGAGGCCCGATCCAAATGACATTTTGAATCATTTTTGGTAGAGTGCAAAAAATCAATTTTCTGATGAAAAACGATGACCCCGGACCAGTCGAACGTTGAAAAAATGGTCAATATTGATGAAATTTTAACATTTAATCTTTTGACTTTAAATGACGGTTGGATGTGAGTTATTACTTTTTCAACTAAAATAAGTGTGTTTAAAGTCATTTCTGTGCCTGAAATTGGTCAAAATTGAAGATTTTGAGTAAGCAAAACTCTGTAAAAATGGCAATTTTGGTCACTGTGAGGGTTTAAAAAGTGGTTATTCAACATGAGGCCCGATCCAAATGACATTTTGAATCATTTTTGGTAGAGTGCAAAAAATCAATTTTCTGATGAAAAACGATGACCCCGGACCAGTCGAACGTTGAAAAAATGGTCAATATTGATGAAATTTTAACATTTAATCTTTTGACTTTAAATGACGGTTGGATGTGAGTTATTACTTTTTCAACTAAAATAAGTGTGTTTAAAGTCATTTCTGTGCCTGAAATTGGTCAAAATTGAAGATTTTGAGTAAGCAAAACTCTGTAAAAATGGCAATTTTGGTCACTGTGAGGGTTTAAAAAGTGGTTATTCAACATGAGGCCCGATCCAAATGACATTTTGAATCATTTTTGGTAGAGTGCAAAAAATCAATTTTCTGATGAAAAACGATGACCCCGGACCAGTCGAACGTTGAAAAAATGGTCAATATTGATGACATTTTAACATTTAATCTTTTGACTTTAAATGACGGTTGGATGTGAGTTATTACTTTTTCAACTAAAATAAGTGTGTTTAAAGTCATTTCTGTGCCTGAAATTGGTCAAAATTGGAAGATTTTGAGTAAGCAAAACTCTGTAAAAATGGCAATTTTGGTCACTGTGAGGGTTTAAAAAGTGGTTATTCAACATGAGGGCTGATCCAAATGACATTTTGAATCATTTTTGGTAGAGTCCAAAAAATCAATTTTCTGATGAAAAACGATGACCCCGGACCAGTCGAACGTTGAAAAAATGGTCAATATTGATGAAATTTTAACATTTAATCTTTTGACTTTAAATGACGGTTGGATGTGAATTATTACTTTTTCAACTAAAATAAGTGTGTTTAAAGTCATTTCTGTGCCTGAAATTGGTCAAATTTGAAGCTTTTGAGTAAGCAAAACTCTGTAAAAATGGCAATTTTGGTCACTGTGAGGGTTTAAAAAGTGGTTATTCAACATGAGGCCCGATCCAAATGACATTTTGAATCATTTTTGGTAGAGTCCAAAAAATCCATTTTCTGATGAAAAACGATGACCCCGGACCAGTCGAACGTTGAAAAAATGGTCAATATTGATGAAATTTTAACATTTAATCTTTTGACTTTAAATGACGGTTGATGTGAGTTATTACTTTTTCAACTAAAATAAGTGTGTTTAAAGTCATTTCTGTGCCTGAAATTGGTCAAAATTGAAGATTTTGAGTAAGCAAAACTCTGTAAAAATGGCAATTTTGGTCACTGTGAGGGTTTAAAAAGTGGTTATTCAACATGAGGCCCGATCCAAATGACATTTTGAATCATTTTTGGAAGAGTCCAAAAAATCCATTTTCTGATGAAAAACGATGACCCCGGACCAGTCGAACGTTGAAAAAATGGTCAATATTGATGAAATTTTAACATTTAATCTTTTGACTTTAAATGACGGTTGTATGTGAGTTATTACTTTTTCAACTAAAATAAGTGTGTTTAAAGTCATTTCTGTGCCTGAAATTGGTCAAAATTGGAAGATTTTGAGTAAGCAAAACTCTGTAAAAATGGCAATTTTGGTCACTGTGAGGGTTTAAAAAGTGGTTATTCAACATGAGGCCTGATCCAAATGACATTTTGAATCATTTTTGGTAGAGACCAAAAAAACAATTTTCTGATGAAAAACGATGACCCCGGACCAGTCGAACGTTGAACAAATGGTCAATATTGATGAAATTTTAACATTTAATCTTTTCTCTTTAAATGACGGTTGGATGTGAGTTATTACTTTTTCAACTAAAATAAGTGTGTTTAAAGTCATTTCTGTGCCTGAAATTGGTCAAATTGGAAGATTTTGAGTAAGCAAAACTCTGTAAAAATGGCAATTTTGGTCACTGTGAGGGTTTAAAAAGTGGTTATTCAACATGAGGCCTGATCCAAATGACATTTTGAATCATTTCTGGTAGAGTCCAAAAAATCAATTTTCTGATGAAAAACGATGACCCCGGACCAGTCGATTGTTGAAAAAATGGTCAATATTGATGAAATTTTAACATTTAATCTTTTGACTTTAAATGACGGTTGGATGTGAATTATTACTTTTTCAACTAAAATAAGTGTGTTTAAAGTCATTTCTGTGCCTGAAGGTCAAAATTGAAGATTTTGAGTAAGCAAAACTCTGTAAAAATGGCAATTTTGGTCACTGTGAGGGTTTAAAAAGTGGTTATTCAACATGAGGCCCGATCCAAATGACATTTTGAATCATTTTTGGTAGAGTGCAAAAAATCAATTTTCTGATGAAAAACGATGACCCCGGACCAGTCGAACGTTGAAAAAATGGTCAATATTGATGAAATTTTAACATTTAATCTTTTGACTTTAAATGACGGTTGGATGTGAGTTATTACTTTTTCAACTAAAATAAGTGTGTTTAAAGTCATTTCTGTGCCTGAAATTGGTCAAAATTGAAGATTTTGAGTAAGCAAAACTCTGTAAAAATGGCAATTTTGGTCACTGTGAGGGTTTAAAAAGTGCTTATTCAACATGAGGCCCGATCCAAATGACATTTTGAATCATTTTTGGTAGAGTCCAAAAAATCAATTTTCTGATGAAAAACGATGACCCCGGACCAGTCGAACGTTGAAAAAATGGTCAATATTGATGAAATTTTAACATTTAATCTTTTGACTTTAAATGACGGTTGATGTGAGTTATTACTTTTTCAACTAAAATAAGTGTGTTTAAAGTCATTTCTGTGCCTGAAATTGGTCAAAATTGAAGATTTTGAGTAAGCAAAACTCTGTAAAAATGGCAATTTTGGTCACTGTGAGGGTTTAAAAAGTGGATATTCAACATGAGGCCCGATCCAAATGACATTTTGAATCATTTTTGGAAGAGTCCAAAAATCCATTTTCTGATGAAAAACGATGACCCCGGACCAGTCGAACGTTGAAAAAATGGTCAATATTGATGAAATTTTAACATTTAATCTTTTGACTTTAAATGACGGTTGGATGTGAGTTATTACTTTTTCAACTAAAATAAGTGTGTTTAAAGTCATTTCTGTGCCTGAAATTGGTCAAAATTGAAGATTTTGAGTAAGCAAAACTCTCTAAAAATGGCAATTTTGGTTACTGTGAGGGTTTAAAAAGTGGTTATTCAACATGAGGCCCGATCCAAATGACATTTTGAATCATTTTTGGTAGAGTGCAAAAAATCAATTTTCTGATGGAAAACGATGACCCCGGACCAGTCGAACGTTGAAAAAATGGTCAATATTGATGAAATTTTAACATTTAATCTTTTGACTTTAAATGACGGTTGGATGTGACTTATTACCTTTTTCAACTAAAATAAGTGTGTTTAAAGTCATTTCTGTGCCTGAAATTGGTCAAAATTGAAGATTTTGAGTAAGCAAAACTCTGTAAAAATGGCAATTTTGGTCACTGTGAGGGTTTAAAAAGTGGTTATTCAACATGAGGCCCGATCCAAATGACATTTTGAATCATTTTTGGAAGAGTCCAAAAAATCCATTTTCTGATGAAAAACCATGACCCCGGACCAGTCGAACGTTGAAAAAATGGTCAATATTGATGAAATTTTAACATTTAATCTTTTGACTTTAAATGACGGTTGGATGTGAGTTATTACTTTTTCAACTAAAATAAGTGTGTTTAAAGTCATTTCTGTGCCTGAAATTGGTCAAAATTGGAAGATTTTGAGTAAGCAAAACTCTGTAAAAATGGCAATTTTGGTCACTGTGAGGGTTTAAAAAGTGGTTATTCAACATGAGGCCTGATCCAAATGACATTTTGAATCATTTTTGGTAGAGTCCAAAAAAACAATTTTCTGATGAAAAACGATGACCCCGGACCAGTCGAACGTTGAAAAAATGGTCAATATTGATGAAATTTTAACATTTAATCTTTTCACTTTAAATGACGGTTGGATGTGAGTTATTACTTTTTCAACTAAAATAAGTGTGTTTAAAGTCATTTCTGTGCCTGAAATTGGTCAAATTGGAAGCTTTTGAGTAAGCAAAACTCTGTAAAAATGGCAATTTTGGTCACTGTGAGGGTTTAAAAAGTGGTTATTCAACATGAGGCCCGATCCAAATGACATTTTGAATCATTTTTGGTAGAGTCCAAAAAATCAATTTTCTGATGAAAAACGATGACCCCGGACCAGTCGAACGTTGAAAAAATGGTCAATATTGATGAAATTTTAACATTTAATCTTTTGACTTTAAATGACGGTTGGATGTGAGTTATTACTTTTTCAACTAAAATAAGTGTGTTTAAAGTCATTTCTGTGCCTGAAATTGGTCAAAATTGAAGATTTTGAGTAAGCAAAACTCTGTAAAAAGGCAATTTTGGTCACTGTGAGGGTTTAAAAAGTGGTTATTCAACATGAGGCCTGATCCAAATGACATTTTGAATCATTTTTGGTAGAGACCAAAAAAACAATTTTCTGATGAAAAACGATGACCCCGGACCAGTCGAACGTTGAAAAAATGGTCAATATTGATGAAATTTTAACATTTAATCTTTTCACTTTAAATGACGGTTGGATGTGAGTTATTACTTTTTCAACTAAAATAAGTGTGTTTAAAGTCATTTCTGTGCCTGAAATTGGTCAAATTGGAAGATTTTGAGTAAGCAAAACTCTGTAAAAATGGCAATTTTGGTCACTGTGAGGGTTTAAAAAGTGGTTATTCAACATGAGGCCCGATCCAAATGACATTTTGAATCATTTTTGGTAGAGTCCAAAAAATCAATTTTCTGATGAAAAACGATGACCCCGGACCAGTCGAACGTTGAAAAAATGGTCAATATTGATGAAATTTTAACATTTAATCTTTTGACTTTAAATGACGGTTGGATGTGAGTTATTACTTTTTCAACTGAAATAAGTGTGTTTAAAGTCATTTCTGTGCCTGAAATTGGTCAAAATTGAAGATTTTGAGTGAGCAAAACTCTGTAAAAATGGCAATTTTGGTCACTGTGAGGGTTTAAAAAGTGGTTATTCAACATGAGGCCCGATCAAAATGACATTTTGAATCATTTTTGGAAGAGTCCAAAAAATCCATTTTCTGATGAAAAACGATGACCCCGGACCAGTCGAACGTTGAAAAAATGGTCAATACTGATGAAATTTTAACATTTAATCTTTTGACTTTAAATGACGGTTGGATGTGAGTTATTACTTTTTCAACTAAAATAAGTGTGTTTAAAGTCATTTCTGTGCCTGAAATTGGTCAAAATTGAAGATTTTGAGTAAGCAAAACTCTGTAAAAATGGCAATTTTGGTCACTGTGAGGGTTTAAAAAGTGGTTATTCAACATGAGGCCCGATCCAAATGACATTTTGAATCATTTTTGGTAGAGTGCAAAAAATCAATTTTCTGATGGAAAACGATGACCCCGGACCAGTCGAACGTTGAAAAAATGGTCAATATTGATGAAATTTTAACATTTAATCTTTTGACTTTAAATGACGGTTGGATGTGAGTTATTACTTTTTCAACTAAGTGTGTTTAAAGTCATTTCTGTGCCTGAAATTGGTCAAAATTGAAGATTTTGAGTAAGCAAAACTCTGTAAAAATGGCAATTTTGGTTACTGTGAGGGTTTAAAAAGTGGTTATTCAACATGAGGCCCGATCCAAATGACATTTTGAATCATTTTTGGTAGAGTGCAAAAAATCAATTTTCTGATGAAAAACGATGACCCCGGACCAGTCGAACGTTGAAAAAATGGTCAATATTGATGAAATTTTAACATTTAATCTTTTGACTTTAAATGACGGTTGGATGTGAGTTATTACTTTTTCAACTAAAATAAGTGTGTTTAAAGTCATTTCTGTGCCTGAAATTGGTCAAAATTGAAGATTTTGAGTAAGCAAAACTCTGTAAAAATGGCAATTTTGGTCACTGTGAGGGTTTAAAAAGTGGTTATTCAACATGAGGCCCGATCCAAATGACATTTTGAATCATTTTTGGAAGAGTCCAAAAAATCCATTTTCTGATGAAAAACGATGACCCCGGACCAGTCGAACGTTGAACAAATGGTCAATATTGATGAAATTTTAACATTTAATCTTTTGACTTTAAATGACGGTTGGATGTGAGTTATTACTTTTTCAACTAAAATAAGTGTGTTTAAAGTCATTTCTGTGCCTGAAATTGGTCAAAATTGGAAGATTTTGAGTAAGCAAAACTCTGTAAAAATGGCAATTTTGGTCACTGTGAGGGTTTAAAAAGTGGTTATTCAACATGAGGCCTGATCCAAATGACATTTTGAATCATTTTTGGTAGAGTCCAAAAAAACAATTTTCTGATGAAAAACGATAACCCCGGACCAGTCGAACGTTGAAAAAATGGTCAATTTTGATGAAATTTTAACATTTAATCTTTTCACTTTAAATGACGGTTGGATGTGAGTTATTACTTTTTCAACTAAAATAAGTGTGTTTAAAGTCATTTCTGTGCCTGAAATTGGTCAAATTGGAAGATTTTGAGTAAGCAAAACTCTGTAAAAATGGCAATTTTGGTCACTGTGAGGGTTTAAAAAGTGGTTATTCAACATGAGGCCCGATCCAAATGACATTTTGAATCATTTTTGGTAGAGTCCAAAAAATCAATTTTCTGATGAAAAACGATGACCCCGGACCAGTCGAACGTTGAAAAAATGGTCAATATTGATGAAATTTTAACATTTAATCTTTTGAATTTAAATGACGGTTGGATGTGAGTTATTACTTTTTCAACTGAAATAAGTGTGTTTAAAGTCATTTCTGTGCCTGAAATTGGTCAAAATTGAAGATTTTGAGTAAGCAAAACTCTGTAAAAATGGCAATTTTGGTCACTGTGAGGGTTTAAAAAGTGGTTATTCAACATGAGGCCCGATCAAAATGACATTTTGAATCATTTTTGGAAGAGTCCAAAAAATCCATTTTCTGATGAAAAACGATGACCCCGGACCAGTCGAACGTTGAAAAAATGGTCAATACTGATGAAATTTTAACATTTAATCTTTTGACTTTAAATGACGGTTGGATGTGAGTTATTACTTTTTCAACTAAAATAAGTGTGTTT
Organism: Lissotriton vulgaris; assembly: GCF_964263255.1. NCBI lineage: Eukaryota > Metazoa > Chordata > Amphibia > Caudata > Salamandridae > Lissotriton > Lissotriton vulgaris. The sequence continues at coordinate 86,608 of NW_028247896.1, read as the reverse complement.
AAAGTCATTTCTGTGCCTGAAATTGGTCAAAATTGAAGATTTTGAGTAAGCAAAAATCTATAAAAATGGCAATTTTGGTCACTGTGAGGGTTTAAAAAGTGGTTATTCAACATGAGGCCCGATCCAAATGACATTTTGAATCATTTTTGGTGGAGTGCAAAAAATCAATTTTCTGATGGAAAACGATGACCCCGGACCAGTCGAACGTTGAAAAAATGGTCAATATTGATGAAATTTTAACATTTAATCTTTTGACTTTAAATGACGGTTGGATGTGAGTTATTACTTTTTCAACTAAAATAAGTGTGTTTAAAGTCATTTCTGTGCCTGAAATTGGTCAAAATTGAAGATTTTGAGTAAGCAAAACTCTCTAAAAATGGCAATTTTGGTTACTGTGAGGGTTTAAAAAGTGGTTATTCAACATGAGGCCCGATCCAAATGACATTTTGAATCATTTTTGGTAGAGTGCAAAAAATCAATTTTCTGATGAAAAACGATGACCCCGGACCAGTCGAACGTTGAAAAAATGGTCAATATTGATGAAATTTTAACATTTAATCTTTTGACTTTAAATGACGGTTGGATGTGACTTATTACTTTTTCAACTAAAATAAGTGTGTTTAAAGTCATTTCTGTGCCTGAAATTGGTCAAAATTGAAGATTTTGAGTAAGCAAAACTCTGTAAAAATGGCAATTTTGGTCACTGTGAGGGTTTAAAAAGTGGTTATTCAACATGAGGCCCGATCCAAATGACATTTTGAATCATTTTTGGAAGAGTCCAAAAAATCCATTTTCTGATGAAAAACGATGACCCCGGACCAGTCGAACGTTGAAAAAATGGTCAATATTGATGAAATTTTAACATTTAATCTTTTGACTTTAAATGACGGTTGGATGTGAGTTATTACTTTTTCAACTAAAATAAGTGTGTTTAAAGTCATTTCTGTGCCTGAAATTGGTCAAAATTGGAAGATTTTGAGTAAGCAAAACTCTGTAAAAATGGCAATTTTGGTCACTGTGAGGGTTTAAAAAGTGGTTATTCAACATGAGGCCTGATCCAAATGACATTTTGAATCATTTTTGGTAGAGTCCAAAAAAACAATTTTCTGATGAAAAACGATGACCAGTCGAACGTTGAAAAAATGGTCAATATTGATGAAATTTTAACATTTAATCTTTTCACATTAAATGACGGTTGGATGTGAGTTATTACTTTTTCAACTAAAATAAGTGTGTTTAAAGTCATTTCTGTGCCTGAAATTGGTCAAATTGGAAGCTTTTGAGTAAGCAAAACTCTGTAAAAATGGCAATTTTGGTCACTGTGAGGGTTTAAAAAGTGGTTATTCAACATGAGGCCCGATCCAAATGACATTTTGAATCATTTTTGGTAGAGTCCAAAAAATCAATTTTCTGATGAAAAACGATGACCCCGGACCAGTCGAACGTTGAAAAAATGGTCAATATTGATGAAATTTTAACATTTAATCTTTTCACATTAAATGACGGTTGGATGTGAGTTATTACTTTTTCAACTAAAATAAGTGTGTTTAAAGTCATTTCTGTGCCTGAAATTGGTCAAATTGGAAGCTTTTGAGTAAGCAAAACTCTGTAAAAATGGCAATTTTGGTCACTGTGAGGGTTTAAAAAGTGGTTATTCAACATGAGGCCCGATCCAAATGACATTTTGAATCATTTTTGGTAGAGTCCAAAAAATCAATTTTCTGATGAAAAACGATGACCCCGGACCAGTCGAACGTTGAAAAAATGGTCAATATTGATGAAATTTTAACATTTAATCTTTTGACTTTAAATGACGGTTGGATGTGAGTTATTACTTTTTCAACTAAAATAAGTGTGTTTAAAGTCATTTCTGTGCCTGAAATTGGTCAAAATTGAAGATTTTGAGTAAGCAAAACTCTGGAAAAATGGCAATTTTGGTCACTGTGAGGGTTTAAAAAGTGGTTATTCAACATGAGGCCTGATCCAAATGACATTTTGAATCATTTTTGGTAGAGACCAAAAAAACAATTTTCTGATGAAAAACGATGACCCCGGACCAGTCGAACGTTGAAAAAATGGTCAATATTGATGAAATTTTAACATTTAATCTTTTCACTTTAAATGACGGTTGGATGTGAGTTATTACTTTTTCAACTAAAATAAGTGTGTTTAAAGTCATTTCTGTGCCTGAAATTGGTCAAATTGGAAGATTTTGAGTAAGCAAAACTCTGTAAAAATGGCAATTTTGGTCACTGTGAGGGTTTAAAAAGTGGTTATTCAACATGAGGCCCGATCCAAATGACATTTTGAATCATTTTTGGTAGAGTCCAAAAAATCAATTTTCTGATGAAAAACGATGACCCCGGACCAGTCGAACGTTGAAAAAATGGTCAATATTGATGAAATTTTAACATTTAATCTTTTGACTTTAAATGACGGTTGGATGTGAGTTATTACTTTTTCAACTGAAATAAGTGTGTTTAAAGTCATTTCTGTGCCTGAAATTGGTCAAAATTGAAGATTTTGAGTGAGCAAAACTCTGTAAAAATGGCAATTTTGGTCACTGTGAGGGTTTAAAAAGTGGTTATTCAACATGAGGCCCGATCAAAATGACATTTTGAATCATTTTTGGAAGAGTCCAAAAAATCCATTTTCTGATGAAAAACGATGACCCCGGACCAGTCGAACGTTGAAAAAATGGTCAATATTGATGAAATTTTAACATTTAATCTTTTGACTTTAAATGACGGTTGGATGTGAGTTATTACTTTTTCAACTAAAATAAGTGTGTTTAAAGTCATTTCTGTGCCTGAAATTGGTCAAAATTGAAGATTTTGAGTAAGCAAAACTCTGTAAAAATGGCAATTTTGGTCACTGTGAGGGTTTAAAAAGTGGTTATTCAACATGAGGCCCGATCCAAATGACATTTTGAATCATTTTTGGAAGAGTCCAAAAAATCCATTTTCTGATGAAAAACGATGACCCCGGACCAGTCGAACGTTGAAAAAATGGTCAATACTGATGAAATTTTAACATTTAATCTTTTGACTTTAAATGACGGTTGGATGTGAGTTATTACTTTTTCAACTAAAATAAGTGTGTTTAAAGTCATTTCTGTGCCTGAAATTGGTCAAAATTGAAGATTTTGAGTAAGCAAAACTCTGTAAAAATGGCAATTTTGGTCACTGTGAGGGTTTAAAAAGTGGTTATTCAACATGAGGCCCGATCCAAATGACATTTTGAATCATTTTTGGTAGAGTGCAAAAAATCAATTTTCTGATGGAAAACGATGACCCCGGACCAGTCGAACGTTGAAAAAATGGTCAATATTGATGAAATTTTAACATTTAATCTTTTGACTTTAAATGACGGTTGGATGTGAGTTATTACTTTTTCAACTAAAATAAGTGTGTTTAAAGTCATTTCTGTGCCTGAAATTGGTCAAAATTGAAGATTTTGAGTAAGCAAAACTCTGTAAAAATGGCAATTTTGGTTACTGTGAGGGTTTAAAAAGTGGTTATTCAACATGAGGCCCGATCCAAATGACATTTTGAATCATTTTTGGTAGAGTGCAAAAAATCAATTTTCTGATGAAAAACGATGACCCCGGACCAGTCGAACGTTGAAAAAATGGTCAATATTGATGAAATTTTAACATTTAATCTTTTGACTTTAAATGACGGTTGGATGTGAGTTATTACTTTTTCAACTAAAATAAGTGTGTTTAAAGTCATTTCTGTGCCTGAAATTGGTCAAAATTGAAGATTTTGAGTAAGCAAAACTCTGTAAAAATGGCAATTTTGGTCACTGTGAGGGTTTAAAAAGTGGTTATTCAACATGAGGCCCGATCCAAATGACATTTTGAATCATTTTTGGTAGAGTCCAAAAAATCAATTTTCTGATGAAAAACGATGACCCCGGACCAGTCGAACGTTGAAAAAATGGTCAATATTGATGAAATTTTAACATTTAATCTTTTGAATTTAAATGACGGTTGGATGTGAGTTATTACTTTTTCAACTGAAATAAGTGTGTTTAAAGTCATTTCTGTGCCTGAAATTGGTCAAAATTGAAGATTTTGAGTAAGCAAAACTCTGTAAAAATGGCAATTTTGGTCACTGTGAGGGTTTAAAAAGTGGTTATTCAACATGAGGCCCGATCCAAATGACATTTTGAATCATTTTTGGAAGAGTCCAAAAAATCCATTTTCTGATGAAAAACGATGACCCCGGACCAGTCGAACGTTGAAAAAATGGTCAATACTGATGAAATTTTAACATTTAATCTTTTGACTTTAAATGACGGTTGGATGTGAGTTATTACTTTTTCAACTAAAATAAGTGTGTTTAAAGTCATTTCTGTGCCTGAAATTGGTCAAAATTTAAGATTTTGAGTAAGCAAAAATCTATAAAAATGGCAATTTTGGTCACTGTGAGGGTTTAAAAAGTGGTTATTCAACATGAGGCCCGATCCAAATGACATTTTGAATCATTTTTGGTAGAGTGCAAAAAATCAATTTTCTGATGAAAAACGATGACCCCGGACCAGTCGAACATTGAAAAAATGGTCAATATTGATGAAATTTTAACATTTAATCTTTTGACTTTAAATGACGGTTGGATGTGACTTATTACTTTTTCAACTAAAATAAGTGTGTTTAAAGTCATTTCTGTGCCTGAAATTGGTCAAAATTGAAGATTTTGAGTAAGCAAAACTCTGTAAAAATGGCAATTTTGGTCACTGTGAGGGTTTAAAAAGTGGTTATTCAACATGAGGCCCGATCCAAATGACATTTTGAATCATTTTTGGAAGAGTCCAAAAAATCCATTTTCTGATGAAAAACGATGACCCCGGACCAGTCGAACGTTGAAAAAATGGTCAATATTGATGAAATTTTAACATTTAATCTTTTGACTTTAAATGACGGTTGGATGTGAGTTATTACTTTTTCAACTAAAATAAGTGTGTTTAAAGTCATTTCTGTGCCTGAAATTGGTCAAAATTGGAAGATTTTGAGTAAGCAAAACTCTGTAAAAATGGCAATTTTGGTCACTGTGAGGGTTTAAAAAGTGGTTATTCAACATGAGGCCCGATCCAAATGACATTTTGAATCATTTTTGGTAGAGTCCAAAAAAACAATTTTCTGATGAAAAACGATGACCCCGGACCAGTCGAACGTTGAAAAAATGGTCAATATTGATGAAATTTTAACATTTAATCTTTTGACTTTAAATGACGGTTGGATGTGAGTTATTACTTTTTCAACTAAAATAAGTGTGTTTAAAGTCATTTCTGTGCCTGAAATTGGTCAAAATTGGAAGATTTTGAGTAAGCAAAACTCTGTAAAAATGGCAATTTTGGTCACTGTGAGGGTTTAAAAAGTGGTTATTCAACATGAGGCCTGATCCAAATGACATTTTGAATCATTTTTGGTAGAGTCCAAAAAAACAATTTTCTGATGAAAAACGATGACCCCGGACCAGTCGAACGTTGAAAAAATGGTCAATATTGATGAAATTTTAACATTTAATCTTTTCACATTAAATGACGGTTGGATGTGAGTTATTACTTTTTCAACTAAAATAAGTGTGTTTAAAGTCATTTCTGTGCCTGAAATTGGTCAAATTGGAAGCTTTTGAGTAAGCAAAACTCTGTAAAAATGGCAATTTTGGTCACTGTGAGGGTTTAAAAAGTGGTTATTCAACATGAGGCCCGATCCAAATGACATTTTGAATCATTTTTGGTAGAGTCCAAAAAATCAATTTTCTGATGAAAAACGATGACCCCGGACCAGTCGAACGTTGAAAAAATGGTCAATATTGATGAAATTTTAACATTTAATCTTTTGACTTTAAATGACGGTTGGATGTGAGTTATTACTTTTTCAACTAAAATAAGTGTGTTTAAAGTCATTTCTGTGCCTGAAATTGGTCAAAATTGAAGATTTTGAGTAAGCAAAACTCTGTAAAAATGGCAATTTTGGTCACTGTGAGGGTTTAAAAAGTGGTTATTCAACATGAGGCCTGATCCAAATGACATTTTGAATCATTTTTGGTAGAGACCAAAAAAACAATTTTCTGATGAAAAACGATGACCCCGGACCAGTCGAACGTTGAAAAAATGGTCAATATTGATGAAATTTTAACATTTAATCTGTTCACTTTAAATGACGGTTGGATGTGAGTTATTACTTTTTCAACTAAAATAAGTGTGTTTAAAGTCATTTCTGTGCCTGAAATTGGTCAAATTGGAAGATTTTGAGTAAGCAAAACTCTGTAAAAATGGCAATTTTGGTCACTGTGAGGGTTTAAAAAGTGGTTATTCAACATGAGGCCCGATCCAAATGACATTTTGAATCATTTTTGGTAGAGTCCAAAAAATCAATTTTCTGATGAAAAACGATGACCCCGGACCAGTCGAACGTTGAAAAAATGGTCAATATTGATGAAATTTTAACATTTAATCTTTTGACTTTAAATGACGGTTGGATGTGAGTTATTACTTTTTCAACTGAAATAAGTGTGTTTAAAGTCATTTCTGTGCCTGAAATTGGTCAAAATTGAAGATTTTGAGTGAGCAAAACTCTGTAAAAATGGCAATTTTGGTCACTGTGAGGGTTTAAAAAGTGGTTATTCAACATGAGGCCCGATCAAAATGACATTTTGAATCATTTTTGGAAGAGTCCAAAAAATCCATTTTCTGATGAAAAACGATGACCCCGGACCAGTCGAACGTTGAAAAAATGGTCAATACTGATGAAATTTTAACATTTAATCTTTTGACTTTAAATGACGGTTGGATGTGAGTTATTACTTTTTCAACTAAAATAAGTGTGTTTAAAGTCATTTCTGTGCCTGAAATTGGTCAAAATTGAAGATTTTGAGTAAGCAAAACTCTGTAAAAATGGCAATTTTGGTCACTGTGAGGGTTTAAAAAGTGGTTATTCAACATGAGGCCCGATCCAAATGACATTTTGAATCATTTTTGGAAGAGTCCAAAAAATCCATTTTCTGATGAAAAACGATGACCCCGGACCAGTCGAACGTTGAAAAAATGGTCAATATTGATGAAATTTTAACATTTAATCTTTTGACTTTAAATGACGGTTGGATGTGAGTTATTACTTTTTCAACTAAAATAAGTGTGTTTAAAGTCATTTCTGTGCCTGAAATTGGTCAAAATTGGAAGATTTTGAGTAAGCAAAACTCTGTAAAAATGGCAATTTTGGTCACTGTGAGGGTTTAAAAAGTGGTTATTCAACATGAGGCCCGATCCAAATGACATTTTGAATCATTTTTGGTAGAGTCCAAAAAAACAATTTTCTGATGAAAAACGATAACCCCGGACCAGTCGAACGTTGAAAAAATGGTCAATATTGATGAAATTTTAACATTTAATCTTTTCACTTTAAATGACGGTTGGATGTGAGTTATTACTTTTTCAACTAAAATAAGTGTGTTTAAAGTCATTTCTGTGCCTGAAATTGGTCAAATTGGAAGATTTTGAGTAAGCAAAACTCTGTAAAAATGGCAATTTTGGTCACTGTGAGGGTTTAAAAAGTGGTTATTCAACATGAGGCCCGATCCAAATGACATTTTGAATCATTTTTGGTAGAGTCCAAAAAATCAATTTTCTGATGAAAAACGATGACCCCGGACCAGTCGAACGTTGAAAAAATGGTCAATATTGATGAAATTTTAACATTTAATCTTTTGAATTTAAATGACGGTTGGATGTGAGTTATTACTTTTTCAACTGAAATAAGTGTGTTTAAAGTCATTTCTGTGCCTGAAATTGGTCAAAATTGAAGATTTTGAGTAAGCAAAACTCTGTAAAAATGGCAATTTTGGTCACTGTGAGGGTTTAAAAAGTGGTTATTCAACATGAGGCCCGATCAAAATGACATTTTGAATCATTTTTGGAAGAGTCCAAAAAATCCATTTTCTGATGAAAAACGATGACCCCGGACCAGTCGAACGTTGAAAAAATGGTCAATACTGATGAAATTTTAACATTTAATCTTTTGACTTTAAATGACGGTTGGATGTGAGTTATTACTTTTTCAACTAAAATAAGTGTGTTTAAAGTCATTTCTGTGCCTGAAATTGGTCAAAATTGAAGATTTTGAGTAAGCAAAAATCTATAAAAATGGCAATTTTGGTCACTGTGAGGGTTTAAAAAGTGGTTATTCAACATGAGGCCCGATCCAAATGACATTTTGAATCATTTTTGGTAGAGTGCAAAAAATCAATTTTCTGATGGAAAACGATGACCCCGGACCAGTCGAACGTTGAAAAAATGGTCAATATTGATGAAATTTTAACATTTAATCTTTTGACTTTAAATGACGGTTGGATGTGAGTTATTACTTTTTCAACTAAAATAAGTGTGTTTAAAGTCATTTCTGTGCCTGAAATTGGTCAAAATTGAAGATTTTGAGTAAGCAAAACTCTCTAAAAATGGCAATTTTGGTTACTGTGAGGGTTTAAAAAGTGGTTATTCAACATGAGGCCCGATCCAAATGACATTTTGAATCATTTTTGGTAGAGTGCAAAAAATCAATTTTCTGATGAAAAACGATGACCCCGGACCAGTCGAACGTTGAAAAAATGGTCAATATTGATGAAATTTTAACATTTAATCTTTTGACTTTAAATGACGGTTGGATGTGACTTATTACTTTTTCAACTAAAATAAGTGTGTTTAAAGTCATTTCTGTGCCTGAAATTGGTCAAAATTGAAGATTTTGAGTAAGCAAAACTCTGTAAAAATGGCAATTTTGGTCACTGTGAGGGTTTAAAAAGTGGTTATTCAACATGAGGCCCGATCCAAATGACATTTTGAATCATTTTTGGAAGAGTCCAAAAAATCCATTTTCTGATGAAAAACGATGACCCCGGACCAGTCGAACGTTGAAAAAATGGTCAATATTGATGAAATTTTAACATTTAATCTTTTGACTTTAAATGACGGTTGGATGTGAGTTATTACTTTTTCAACTAAAATAAGTGTGTTTAAAGTCATTTCTGTGCCTGAAATTGGTCAAAATTGGAAGATTTTGAGTAAGCAAAACTCTGTAAAAATGGCAATTTTGGTCACTGTGAGGGTTTAAAAAGTGGTTATTCAACATGAGGCCTGATCCAAATGACATTTTGAATCATTTTTGGTAGAGTCCAAAAAAACAATTTTCTGATGAAAAACGATGACCCCGGACCAGTCGAACGTTGAAAAAATGGTCAATATTGATGAAATTTTAACATTTAATCTTTTCACATTAAATGACGGTTGGATGTGAGTTATTACTTTTTCAACTAAAATAAGTGTGTTTAAAGTCATTTCTGTGCCTGAAATTGGTCAAATTGGAAGCTTTTGAGTAAGCAAAACTCTGTAAAAATGGCAATTTTGGTCACTGTGAGGGTTTAAAAAGTGGTTATTCAACATGAGGCCCGATCCAAATGACATTTTGAATCATTTTTGGTAGAGTCCAAAAAATCAATTTTCTGATGAAAAACGATGACCCCGGACCAGTCGAACGTTGAAAAAATGGTCAATATTGATGAAATTTTAACATTTAATCTTTTGACTTTAAATGACGGTTGGATGTGAGTTATTACTTTTTCAACTAAAATAAGTGTGTTTAAAGTCATTTCTGTGCCTGAAATTGGTCAAAATTGAAGATTTTGAGTAAGCAAAACTCTGTAAAAATGGCAATTTTGGTCACTGTGAGGGTTTAAAAAGTGGTTATTCAACATGAGGCCTGATCCAAATGACATTTTGAATCATTTTTGGTAGAGACCAAAAAAACAATTTTCTGATGAAAAACGATGACCCCGGACCAGTCGAACGTTGAAAAAATGGTCAATATTGATGAAATTTTAACATTTAATCTTTTCACTTTAAATGACGGTTGGATGTGAGTTATTACTTTTTCAACTAAAATAAGTGTGTTTAAAGTCATTTCTGTGCCTGAAATTGGTCAAATTGGAAGATTTTGAGTAAGCAAAACTCTGTAAAAATGGCAATTTTGGTCACTGTGAGGGTTTAAAAAGTGGTTATTCAACATGAGGCCCGATCCAAATGACATTTTGAATCATTTTTGGTAGAGTCCAAAAAATCAATTTTCTGATGAAAAACGATGACCCCGGACCAGTCGAACGTTGAAAAAATGGTCAATATTGATGAAATTTTAACATTTAATCTTTTGACTTTAAATGACGGTTGGATGTGAGTTATTACTTTTTCAACTGAAATAAGTGTGTTTAAAGTCATTTCTGTGCCTGAAATTGGTCAAAATTGAAGATTTTGAGTGAGCAAAACTCTGTAAAAATGGCAATTTTGGTCACTGTGAGGGTTTAAAAAGTGGTTATTCAACATGAGGCCCGATCAAAATGACATTTTGAATCATTTTTGGAAGAGTCCAAAAAATCCATTTTCTGATGAAAAACGATGACCCCGGACCAGTCGAACGTTGAAAAAATGGTCAATACTGATGAAATTTTAACATTTAATCTTTTGACTTTAAATGACGGTTGGATGTGAGTTATTACTTTTTCAACTAAAATAAGTGTGTTTAAAGTCATTTCTGTGCCTGAAATTGGTCAAAATTGAAGATTTTGAGTAAGCAAAACTCTGTAAAAATGGCAATTTTGGTCACTGTGAGGGTTTAAAAAGTGGTTATTCAACATGAGGCCCGATCCAAATGACATTTTGAATCATTTTTGGTAGAGTGCAAAAAATCAATTTTCTGATGGAAAACGATGACCCCGGACCAGTCGAACGTTGAAAAAATGGTCAATATTGATGAAATTTTAACATTTAATCTTTTGACTTTAAATGACGGTTGGATGTGAGTTATTACTTTTTCAACTAAAATAAGTGTGTTTAAAGTCATTTCTGTGCCTGAAATTGGTCAAAATTGAAGATTTTGAGTAAGCAAAACTCTGTAAAAATGGCAATTTTGGTTACTGTGAGGGTATAAAAAGTGGTTATTCAACATGAGGCCCGATCCAAATGACATTTTGAATCATTTTTGGTAGAGTGCAAAAAATCAATTTTCTGATGAAAAACGATGACCCCGGACCAGTCGAACGTTGAAAAAATGGTCAATATTGATGAAATTTTAACATTTAATCTTTTGACTTTAAATGACGGTTGGATGTGAGTTATTACTTTTTCAACTAAAATAAGTGTGTTTAAAGTCATTTCTGTGCCTGAAATTGGTCAAAATTGAAGATTTTGAGTAAGCAAAACTCTGTAAAAATGGCAATTTTGGTCACTGTGAGGGTTTAAAAAGTGGTTATTCAACATGAGGCCCGATCAAAATGACATTTTGAATCATTTTTGGAAGAGTCCAAAAAATCCATTTTCTGATGAAAAACGATGACCCCGGACCAGTCGAACGTTGAAAAAATGGTCAATACTGATGAAATTTTAACATTTAATCTTTTGACTTTAAATGACGGTTGGATGTGAGTTATTACTTTTTCAACTAAAATAAGTGTGTTTAAAGTCATTTCTGTGCCTGAAATTGGTCAAATTGGAAGATTTTGAGTAAGCAAAACTCTGTAAAAATGGCAATTTTGGTCACTGTGAGGGTTTAAAAAGTGGTTATTCAACATGAGGCCCGATCCAAATGACATTTTGAATCATTTTTGGTAGAGTCCAAAAAATCAATTTTCTGATGAAAAACGATGACCCCGGACCAGTCGAACGTTGAAAAAATGGTCAATACTGATGAAATTTTAACATTTAATCTTTTGACTTTAAATGACGGTTGGATGTGAGTTATTACTTTTTCAACTGAAATAAGTGTGTTTAAAGTCATTTCTGTGCCTGAAATTGGTCAAAATTGAAGATTTTGAGTGAGCAAAACTCTGTAAAAATGGCAATTTTGGTCACTGTGAGGGTTTAAAAAGTGGTTATTCAACATGAGGCCCGATCAAAATGACATTTTGAATCATTTTTGGAAGAGTCCAAAAAATCCATTTTCTGATGAAAAACGATGACCCCGGACCAGTCGAACGTTGAAAAAATGGTCAATATTGATGAAATTTTAACATTTAATCTTTTGACTTTAAATGACGGTTGGATGTGAGTTATTACTTTTTCAACTAAAATAAGTGTGTTTAAAGTCATTTCTGTGCCTGAAATTGGTCAAAATTGAAGATTTTGAGTAAGCAAAACTCTGTAAAAATGGCAATTTTGGTCACTGTGAGGGTTTAAAAAGTGGTTATTCAACATGAGGCCCGATCAAAATGACATTTTGAATCATTTTTGGAAGAGTCCAAAAAATCCATTTTCTGATGAAAAACGATGACCCCGGACCAGTCGAACGTTGAAAAAATGGTCAATACTGATGAAATTTTAACATTTAATCTTTTGACTTTAAATGACGGTTGGATGTGAGTTATTACTTTTTCAACTAAAATAAGTGTGTTTAAAGTCATTTCTGTGCCTGAAATTGGTCAAAATTGAAGATTTTGAGTAAGCAAAACTCTGTAAAAATGGCAATTTTGGTCACTGTGAGGGTTTAAAAAGTGGTTATTCAACATGAGGCCCGATCCAAATGACATTTTGAATCATTTTTGGAAGAGTCCAAAAAATCCATTTTCTGATGAAAAACGATGACCCCGGACCAGTCGAACGTTGAAAAAATGGTCAATATTGATGAAATTTTAACATTTAATCTTTTGAATTTAAATGACGGTTGGATGTGAGTTATTACTTTTTCAACTGAAATAAGTGTGTTTAAAGTCATTTCTGTGCCTGAAATTGGTCAAAATTGAAGATTTTGAGTAAGCAAAACTCTGTAAAAATGGCAATTTTGGTCACTGTGAGGGTTTAAAAAGTGGTTATTCAACATGAGGCCCGATCCAAATGACATTTTGAATCATTTTTGGTAGAGTGCAAAAAATCAATTTTCTGATGGAAAACGATGACCCCGGACCAGTCGAACGTTGAAAAAATGGTCAATATTGATGAAATTTTAACATTTAATCTTTTGACTTTAAATGACGGTTGGATGTGAGTTATTACTTTTTCAACTAAAATAAGTGTGTTTAAAGTCATTTCTGTGCCTGAAATTGGTCAAAATTGAAGATTTTGAGTAAGCAAAACTCTCTAAAAATGGCAATTTTGGTTACTGTGAGGGTTTAAAAAGTGGTTATTCAACATGAGGCCCGATCCAAATGACATTTTGAATCATTTTTGGTAGAGTGCAAAAAATCAATTTTCTGATGAAAAACGATGACCCCGGACCAGTCGAACATTGAAAAAATGGTCAATATTGATGAAATTTTAACATTTAATCTTTTGACTTTAAATGACGGTTGGATGTGACTTATTACTTTTTCAACTAAAATAAGTGTGTTTAAAGTCATTTCTGTGCCTGAAATTGGTCAAAATTGAAGATTTTGAGTAAGCAAAACTCTGTAAAAATGGCAATTTTGGTCACTGTGAGGGTTTAAAAAGTGGTTATTCAACATGAGGCCCGATCCAAATGACATTTTGAATCATTTTTGGAAGAGTCCAAAAAATCCATTTTCTGATGAAAAACGATGACCCCGGACCAGTCGAACGTTGAAAAAATGGTCAATATTGATGAAATTTTAACATTTAATCTTTTGACTTTAAATGACGGTTGGATGTGAGTTATTACTTTTTCAACTAAAATAAGTGTGTTTAAAGTCATTTCTGTGCCTGAAATTGGTCAAAATTGGAAGATTTTGAGTAAGCAAAACTCTGTAAAAATGGCAATTTTGGTCACTGTGAGGGTTTAAAAAGTGGTTATTCAACATGAGGCCTGATCCAAATGACATTTTGAATCATTTTTGGTAGAGTCCAAAAAAACAATTTTCTGATGAAAAACGATGACCCCGGACCAGTCGAACGTTGAAAAAATGGTCAATATTGATGAAATTTTAACATTTAATCTTTTCACATTAAATGACGGTTGGATGTGAGTTATTACTTTTTCAACTAAAATAAGTGTGTTTAAAGTCATTTCTGTGCCTGAAATTGGTCAAATTGGAAGCTTTTGAGTAAGCAAAACTCTGTAAAAATGGCAATTTTGGTCACTGTGAGGGTTTAAAAAGTGGTTATTCAACATGAGGCCCGATCCAAATGACATTTTGAATCATTTTTGGTAGAGTCCAAAAAATCAATTTTCTGATGAAAAACGATGACCCCGGACCAGTCGAACGTTGAAAAAATGGTCAATATTGATGAAATTTTAACATTTAATCTTTTGACTTTAAATGACGGTTGGATGTGAGTTATTACTTTTTCAACTAAAATAAGTGTGTTTAAAGTCATTTCTGTGCCTGAAATTGGTCAAAATTGAAGATTTTGAGTAAGCAAAACTCTGTAAAAATGGCAATTTTGGTCACTGTGAGGGTTTAAAAAGTGGTTATTCAACATGAGGCCTGATCCAAATGACATTTTGAATCATTTTTGGTAGAGACCAAAAAAACAATTTTCTGATGAAAAACGATGACCCCGGACCAGTCGAACGTTGAAAAAATGGTCAATATTGATGAAATTTTAACATTTAATCTGTTCACTTTAAATGACGGTTGGATGTGAGTTATTACTTTTTCAACTGAAATAAGTGTGTTTAAAGTCATTTCTGTGCCTGAAATTGGTCAAAATTGAAGATTTTGAGTGAGCAAAACTCTGTAAAAATGGCAATTTTGGTCACTGTGAGGGTTTAAAAAGTGGTTATTCAACATGAGGCCCGATCAAAATGACATTTTGAATCATTTTTGGAAGAGTCCAAAAAATCCATTTTCTGATGAAAAACGATGACCCCGGACCAGTCGAACGTTGAAAAAATGGTCAATACTGATGAAATTTTAACATTTAATCTTTTGACTTTAAATGACGGTTGGATGTGAGTTATTACTTTTTCAACTAAAATAAGTGTGTTTAAAGTCATTTCTGTGCCTGAAATTGGTCAAAATTGAAGATTTTGAGTAAGCAAAACTCTGTAAAAATGGCAATTTTGGTCACTGTGAGGGTTTAAAAAGTGGTTATTCAACATGAGGCCCGATCCAAATGACATTTTGAATCATTTTTGGTAGAGTGCAAAAAATCAATTTTCTGATGGAAAACGATGACCCCGGACCAGTCGAACGTTGAAAAAATGGTCAATATTGATGAAATTTTAACATTTAATCTTTTGACTTTAAATGACGGTTGGATGTGAGTTATTACTTTTTCAACTAAAATAAGTGTGTTTAAAGTCATTTCTGTGCCTGAAATTGGTCAAAATTGAAGATTTTGAGTAAGCAAAACTCTGTAAAAATGGCAATTTTGGTCACTGTGAGGGTTTAAAAAGTGGTTATTCAACATGAGGCCCGATCCAAATGACATTTTGAATCATTTTTGGTAGAGTGCAAAAAATCAATTTTCTGATGAAAAACGATGACCCCGGACCAGTCGAACGTTGAAAAAATGGTCAATATTGATGAAATTTTAACATTTAATCTTTTGACTTTAAATGACGGTTGGATGTGAGTTATTACTTTTTCAACTAAAATAAGTGTGTTTAAAGTCATTTCTGTGCCTGAAATTGGTCAAAATTGAAGATTTTGAGTAAGCAAAACTCTGTAAAAATGGCAATTTTGGTCACTGTGAGGGTTTAAAAAGTGGTTATTCAACATGAGGCCCGATCCAAATGACATTTTGAATCATTTTTGGAAGAGTCCAAAAAATCCATTTTCTGATGAAAAACGATGACCCCGGACCAGTCGAACGTTGAAAAAATGGTCAATATTGATGAAATTTTAACATTTAATCTTTTGACTTTAAATGACGGTTGGATGTGAGTTATTACTTTTTCAACTAAAATAAGTGTGTTTAAAGTCATTTCTGTGCCTGAAATTGGTCAAAATTGGAAGATTTTGAGTAAGCAAAACTCTGTAAAAATGGCAATTTTGGTCACTGTGAGGGTTTAAAAAGTGGTTATTCAACATGAGGCCTGATCCAAATGACATTTTGAATCATTTTTGGTAGAGTCCAAAAAAACAATTTTCTGATGAAAAACGATGACCCCGGACCAGTCGAACGTTGAAAAAATGGTCAATATTGATGAAATTTTAACATTTAATCTTTTGAATTTAAATGACGGTTGGATGTGAGTTATTACTTTTTCAACTGAAATAAGTGTGTTTAAAGTCATTTCTGTGCCTGAAATTGGTCAAAATTGAAGATTTTGAGTAAGCAAAACTCTGTAAAAATGGCAATTTTGGTCACTGTGAGGGTTTAAAAAGTGGTTATTCAACATGAGGCCCGATCAAAATGACATTTTGAATCATTTTTGGTAGAGTGCAAAAAATCAATTTTCTGATGGAAAACGATGACCCCGGACCAGTCGAACGTTGAAAAAATGGTCAATATTGATGAAATTTTAACATTTAATCTTTTGACTTTAAATGACGGTTGGATGTGAGTTATTACTTTTTCAACTAAAATAAGTGTGTTTAAAGTCATTTCTGTGCCTGAAATTGGTCAAAATTGAAGATTTTGAGTAAGCAAAACTCTCTAAAAATGGCAATTTTGGTTACTGTGAGGGTTTAAAAAGTGGTTATTCAACATGAGGCCCGATCCAAATGACATTTTGAATCATTTTTGGTAGAGTGCAAAAAATCAATTTTCTGATGAAAAACGATGACCCCGGACCAGTCAAACGTTGAAAAAATGGTCAATATTGATGAAATTTTAACATTTAATCTTTTGACTTTAAATGACGGTTGGATGTGACTTATTACTTTTTCAACTAAAATAAGTGTGTTTAAAGTCATTTCTGTGCCTGAAATTGGTCAAAATTGAAGATTTTGAGTAAGCAAAACTCTGTAAAAATGGCAATTTTGGTCACTGTGAGGGTTTAAAAAGTGGTTATTCAACATGAGGCCCGATCCAAATGACATTTTGAATCATTTTTGGAAGAGTCCAAAAAATCCATTTTCTGATGAAAAACGATGACCCCGGACCAGTCGAACGTTGAAAAAATGGTCAATATTGATGAAATTTTAACATTTAATCTTTTGACTTTAAATGACGGTTGGATGTGAGTTATTACTTTTTCAACTAAAATAAGTGTGTTTAAAGTCATTTCTGTGCCTGAAATTGGTCAAAATTGGAAGATTTTGAGTAAGCAAAACTCTGTAAAAATGGCAATTTTGGTCACTGTGAGGGTTTAAAAAGTGGTTATTCAACATGAGGCCTGATCCAAATGACATTTTGAATCATTTTTGGTAGAGTCCAAAAAAACAATTTTCTGATGAAAAACGATGACCCCGGACCAGTCGAACGTTGAAAAAATGGTCAATATTGATGAAATTTTAACATTTAATCTTTTCACATTAAATGACGGTTGGATGTGAGTTATTACTTTTTCAACTAAAATAAGTGTGTTTAAAGTCATTTCTGTGCCTGAAATTGGTCAAATTGGAAGCTTTTGAGTAAGCAAAACGCTGTAAAAATGGCAATTTTGGTCACTGTGAGGGTTTAAAAAGTGGTTATTCAACATGAGGCCCGATCCAAATGACATTTTGAATCATTTTTGGTAGAGTCCAAAAAATCAATTTTCTGATGAAAAACGATGACCCCGGACCAGTCGAACGTTGAAAAAATGGTCAATATTGATGAAATTTTAACATTTAATCTTTTGACTTTAAATGACGGTTGGATGTGAGTTATTACTTTTTCAACTAAAATAAGTGTGTTTAAAGTCATTTCTGTGCCTGAAATTGGTCAAAATTGAAGATTTTGAGTAAGCAAAACTCTGTAAAAATGGCAATTTTGGTCACTGTGAGGGTTTAAAAAGTGGTTATTCAACATGAGGCCTGATCCAAATGACATTTTGAATCATTTTTGGTAGAGACCAAAAAAACAATTTTCTGATGAAAAACGATGACCCCGGACCAGTCGAACGTTGAAAAAATGGTCAATATTGATGAAATTTTAACATTTAATCTTTTCACTTTAAATGACGGTTGGATGTGAGTTATTACTTTTTCAACTAAAATAAGTGTGTTTAAAGTCATTTCTGTGCCTGAAATTGGTCAAAATTGGAAGATTTTGAGTAAGCAAAACTCTGTAAAAATGGCAATTTTGGTCACTGTGAGGGTTTAAAAAGTGGTTATTCAACATGAGGCCTGATCCAAATGACATTTTGAATCATTTTTGGTAGAGTCCAAAAAATCAATTTTCTGATGAAAAACGATGACCCCGGGCCAGTCGAACGTTGAAAAAATGGTCAATATTGATGAAATTTTAACATTTAATCTTTTGACTTTAAATGACGGTTGGATGTGAGTTATTACTTTTTCAACTGAAATAAGTGTGTTTAAAGTCATTTCTGTGCCTGAAATTGGTCAAATTGGAAGATTTTGAGTAAGCAAAACTCTGTAAAAATGGCAATTTTGGTCACTGTGAGGGTTTAAAAAGTGGTTATTCAACATGAGGCCCGATCCAAATGACATTTTGAATCATTTTTGGTAGAGTGCAAAAAATCAATTTTCTGATGGAAAACGATGACCCCGGACCAGTCGAACGTTGAAAAAATGGTCAATACTGATGAAATTTTAACATTTAATCTTTTGACTTTAAATGACGGTTGGATGTGAGTTATTACTTTTTCAACTAAAATAAGTGTGTTTAAAGTCATTTCTGTGCCTGAAATTGGTCAAAATTGAAGATTTTGAGTAAGCAAAACTCTGTAAAAATGGCAATTTTGGTCACTGTGAGGGTTTAAAAAGTGGTTATTCAACATGAGGCCCGATCCAAATGACATTTTGAATCATTTTTGGTAGAGTGCAAAAAATCAATTTTCTGATGGAAAACGATGACCCCGGACCAGTCGAACGTTGAAAAAATGGTCAATATTGATGACATTTTAACATTTAATCTTTTGACTTTAAATGACGGTTGGATGTGAGTTATTACTTTTTCAACTAAAATAAGTGTGTTTAAAGTCATTTCTGTGCCTGAAATTGGTCAAAATTGAAGATTTTGAGTAAGCAAAACTCTGTAAAAATGGCAATTTTGGTTACTGTGAGGGTATAAAAAGTGGTTATTCAACATGAGGCCCGATCCAAATGACATTTTGAATCATTTTTGGTAGAGTGCAAAAAATCAATTTTCTGATGAAAAACGATGACCCCGGACCAGTCGAACGTTGAAAAAATGGTCAATATTGATGAAATTTTAACATTTAATCTTTTGACTTTAAATGACGGTTGGATGTGAGTTATTACTTTTTCAACTAAAATAAGTGTGTTTAAAGTCATTTCTGTGCCTGAAATTGGTCAAAATTGAAGATTTTGAGTAAGCAAAACTCTGTAAAAATGGCAATTTTGGTCACTGTGAGGGTTTAAAAAGTGGTTATTCAACATGAGGCCCGATCAAAATGACATTTTGAATCATTTTTGGAAGAGTCCAAAAAATCCATTTTCTGATGAAAAACGATGACCCCGGACCAGTCGAACGTTGAAAAAATGGTCAATACTGATGAAATTTTAACATTTAATCTTTTGACTTTAAATGACGGTTGGATGTGAGTTATTACTTTTTCAACTAAAATAAGTGTGTTTAAAGTCATTTCTGTGCCTGAAATTGGTCAAAATTGAAGATTTTGAGTAAGCAAAACTCTGTAAAAATGGCAATTTTGGTCACTGTGAGGGTTTAAAAAGTGGTTATTCAACATGAGGCCCGATCCAAATGACATTTTGAATCATTTTTGGTAGAGTGCAAAAAATCAATTTTCTGATGGAAAACGATGACCCCGGACCAGTCGAACGTTGAAAAAATGGTCAATATTGATGAAATTTTAACATTTAATCTTTTGACTTTAAATGACGGTTGGATGTGAGTTATTACTTTTTCAACTAAAATAAGTGTGTTTAAAGTCATTTCTGTGCCTGAAATTGGTCAAAATTGAAGATTTTGAGTAAGCAAAACTCTGTAAAAATGGCAATTTTGGTTACTGTGAGGGTTTAAAAAGTGGTTATTCAACATGAGGCCCGATCCAAATGACATTTTGAATCATTTTTGGTAGAGTGCAAAAAATCAATTTTCTGATGAAAAACGATGACCCCGGACCAGTCGAACGTTGAAAAAATGGTCAATATTGATGAAATTTTAACATTTAATCTTTTGACTTTAAATGACGGTTGGATGTGAGTTATTACTTTTTCAACTAAAATAAGTGTGTTTAAAGTCATTTCTGTGCCTGAAATTGGTCAAAATTGAAGATTTTGAGTAAGCAAAACTCTGTAAAAATGGCAATTTTGGTCACTGTGAGGGTTTAAAAAGTGGTTATTCAACATGAGGCCCGATCCAAATGACATTTTGAATCATTTTTGGAAGAGTCCAAAAAATCCATTTTCTGATGAAAAACGATGACCCCGGACCAGTCGAACGTTGAAAAAATGGTCAATATTGATGAAATTTTAACATTTAATCTTTTGACTTCAAATGACGGTTGGATGTGAGTTATTACTTTTTCAACTAAAATAAGTGTGTTTAAAGTCATTTCTGTGCCTGAAATTGGTCAAAATTGGAAGATTTTGAGTAAGCAAAACTCTGTAAAAATGGCAATTTTGGTCACTGTGAGGGTTTAAAAAGTGGTTATTCAACATGAGGCCCGATCCAAATGACATTTTGAATCATTTTTGGTAGAGTCCAAAAAATCAATTTTCTGATGAAAAACGATGACCCCGGACCAGTCGAACGTTGAAAAAATGGTCAATATTGATGAAATTTTAACATTTAATCTTTTGAATTTAAATGACGGTTGGATGTGAGTTATTACTTTTTCAACTGAAATAAGTGTGTTTAAAGTCATTTCTGTGCCTGAAATTGGTCAAAATTGAAGATTTTGAGTAAGCAAAACTCTGTAAAAATGGCAATTTTGGTCACTGTGAGGGTTTAAAAAGTGGTTATTCAACATGAGGCCCGATCAAAATGACATTTTGAATCATTTTTGGAAGAGTCCAAAAAATCCATTTTCTGATGAAAAACGATGACCCCGGACCAGTCGAACGTTGAAAAAATGGTCAATACTGATGAAATTTTAACATTTAATCTTTTGACTTTAAATGACGGTTGGATGTGAGTTATTACTTTTTCAACTAAAATAAGTGTGTTTAAAGTCATTTCTGTGCCTGAAATTGGTCAAAATTGAAGATTTTGAGTAAGCAAAAATCTATAAAAATGGCAATTTTGGTCACTGTGAGGGTTTAAAAAGTGGTTATTCAACATGAGGCCCGATCCAAATGACATTTTGAATCATTTTTGGTAGAGTGCAAAAAATCAATTTTCTGATGGAAAACGATGACCCCGGACCAGTCGAACGTTGAAAAAATGGTCAATATTGATGAAATTTTAACATTTAATCTTTTGACTTTAAATGATGGTTGGATGTGAGTTATTACTTTTTCAACTAAAATAAGTGTGTTTAAAGTCATTTCTGTGCCTGAAATTGGTCAAAATTGAAGATTTTGAGTAAGCAAAACTCTCTAAAAATGGCAATTTTGGTTACTGTGAGGGTTTAAAAAGTGGTTATTCAACATGAGGCCCGATCCAAATGACATTTTGAATCATTTTTGGTAGAGTGCAAAAAATCAATTTTCTGATGAAAAACGATGACCCCGGACCAGTCGAACGTTGAAAAAATGGTCAATATTGATGAAATTTTAACATTTAATCTTTTGACTTTAAATGACGGTTGGATGTGACTTATTACTTTTTCAACTAAAATAAGTGTGTTTAAAGTCATTTCTGTGCCTGAAATTGGTCAAAATTGAAGATTTTGAGTAAGCAAAACTCTGTAAAAATGGCAATTTTGGTCACTGTGAGGGTTTAAAAAGTGGTTATTCAACATGAGGCCCGATCCAAATGACATTTTGAATCATTTTTGGAAGAGTCCAAAAAATCCATTTTCTGATGAAAAACGATGACCCCGGACCAGTCGAACGTTGAAAAAATGGTCAATATTGATGAAATTTTAACATTTAATCTTTTGACTTTAAATGACGGTTGGATGTGAGTTATTACTTTTTCAACTAAAATAAGTGTGTTTAAAGTCATTTCTGTGCCTGAAATTGGTCAAAATTGGAAGATTTTGAGTAAGCAAAACTCTGTAAAAATGGCAATTTTGGTCACTGTGAGGGTTTAAAAAGTGGTTATTCAACATGAGGCCTGATCCAAATGACATTTTGAATCATTTTTGGTAGAGTCCAAAAAAACAATTTTCTGATGAAAAACGATGACCCCGGACCAGTCGAACGTTGAAAAAATGGTCAATATTGATGAAATTTTAACATTTAATCTTTTCACATTAAATGACGGTTGGATGTGAGTTATTACTTTTTCAACTAAAATAAGTGTGTTTAAAGTCATTTCTGTGCCTGAAATTGGTCAAATTGGAAGCTTTTGAGTAAGCAAAACTCTGTAAAAATGGCAATTTTGGTCACTGTGAGGGTTTAAAAAGTGGTTATTCAACATGAGGCCCGATCCAAATGACATTTTGAATCATTTTTGGTAGAGTCCAAAAAATCAATTTTCTGATGAAAAACGATGACCCCGGACCAGTCGAACGTTGAAAAAATGGTCAATATTGATGAAATTTTAACATTTAATCTTTTGACTTTAAATGACGGTTGGATGTGAGTTATTACTTTTTCAACTAAAATAAGTGTGTTTAAAGTCATTTCTGTGCCTGAAATTGGTCAAAATTGAAGATTTTGAGTAAGCAAAACTCTGTAAAAATGGCAATTTTGGTCACTGTGAGGGTTTAAAAAGTGGTTATTCAACATGAGGCCTGATCCAAATGACATTTTGAATCATTTTTGGTAGAGACCAAAAAAACAATTTTCTGATGAAAAACGATGACCCCGGACCAGTCGAACGTTGAAAAAATGGTCAATATTGATGAAATTTTAACATTTAATCTTTTCACTTTAAATGACGGTTGGATGTGAGTTATTACTTTTTCAACTAAAATAAGTGTGTTTAAAGTCATTTCTGTGCCTGAAATTGGTCAAATTGGAAGATTTTGGGTAAGCAAAACTCTGTAAAAATGGCAATTTTGGTCACTGTGAGGGTTTAAAAAGTGGTTATTCAACATGAGGCCCGATCCAAATGACATTTTGAATCATTTTTGGTAGAGTCCAAAAAATCAATTTTCTGATGAAAAACGATGACCCCGGACCAGTCGAACGTTGAAAAAATGGTCAATATTGATGAAATTTTAACATTTAATCTTTTGACTTTAAATGACGGTTGGATGTGAGTTATTACTTTTTCAACTGAAATAAGTGTGTTTAAAGTCATTTCTGTGCCTCAAATTGGTCAAAATTGAAGATTTTGAGTGAGCAAAACTCTGTAAAAATGGCAATTTTGGTCACTGTGAGGGTTTAAAAAGTGGTTATTCAACATGAGGCCCGATCAAAATGACATTTTGAATCATTTTTGGAAGAGTCCAAAAAATCCATTTTCTGATGAAAAACGATGACCCCGGACCAGTCGAACGTTGAAAAAATGGTCAATACTGATGAAATTTTAACATTTAATCTTTTGACTTTAAATGACGGTTGGATGTGAGTTATTACTTTTTCAACTAAAATAAGTGTGTTTAAAGTCATTTCTGTGCCTGAAATTGGTCAAAATTGAAGATTTTGAGTAAGCAAAACTCTGTAAAAATGGCAATTTTGGTCACTGTGAGGGTTTAAAAAGTGGTTATTCAACATGAGGCCCGATCCAAATGACATTTTGAATCATTTTTGGTAGAGTGCAAAAAATCAATTTTCTGATGGAAAACGATGACCCCGGACCAGTCGAACGTTGAAAAAATGGTCAATATTGATGAAATTTTAACATTTAATCTTTTGACTTTAAATGACGGTTGGATGTGAGTTATTACTTTTTCAACTAAAATAAGTGTGTTTAAAGTCATTTCTGTGCCTGAAATTGGTCAAAATTGAAGATTTTGAGTAAGCAAAACTCTGTAAAAATGGCAATTTTGGTTACTGTGAGGGTATAAAAAGTGGTTATTCAACATGAGGCCCGATCCAAATGACATTTTGAATCATTTTTGGTAGAGTGCAAAAAATCAATTTTCTGATGAAAAACGATGACCCCGGACCAGTCGAACGTTGAAAAAATGGTCAATATTGATGAAATTTTAACATTTAATCTTTTGACTTTAAATGACGGTTGGATGTGAGTTATTACTTTTTCAACTAAAATAAGTGTGTTTAAAGTCATTTCTGTGCCTGAAATTGGTCAAAATTGAAGATTTTGAGTAAGCAAAACTCTGTAAAAATGGCAATTTTGGTTACTGTGAGGGTTTAAAAAGTGGTTATTCAACATGAGGCCCGATCCAAATGACATTTTGAATCATTTTTGGTAGAGTGCAAAAAATCAATTTTCTGATGAAAAACGATGACCCCGGACCAGTCGAACGTTGAAAAAATGGTCAATATTGATGAAATTTTAACATTTAATCTTTTGACTTTAAATGACGGTTGGATGTGAGTTATTACTTTTTCAACTAAAATAAGTGTGTTTAAAGTCATTTCTGTGCCTGAAATTGGTCAAAATTGAAGATTTTGAGTAAGCAAAACTCTGTAAAAATGGCAATTTTGGTCACTGTGAGGGTTTAAAAAGTGGTTATTCAACATGAGGCCCGATCCAAATGACATTTTGAATCATTTTTGGAAGAGTCCAAAAAATCCATTTTCTGATGAAAAACGATGACCCCGGACCAGTCGAACGTTGAAAAAATGGTCAATATTGATGAAATTTTAACATTTAATCTTTTCACTTTAAATGACGGTTGGATGTGAGTTATTACTTTTTCAACTAAAATAAGTGTGTTTAAAGTCATTTCTGTGCCTGAAATTGGTCAAATTGGAAGATTTTGAGTAAGCAAAACTCTGTAAAAATGGCAATTTTGGTCACTGTGAGGGTTTAAAAAGTGGTTATTCAACATGAGGCCCGATCCAAATGACATTTTGAATCATTTTTGGTAGAGTCCAAAAAAATCAATTTTCTGATGAAAAACGATGACCCCGGACCAGTCGAACGTTGAAAAAATGGTCAATATTGATGAAATTTTAACATTTAATCTTTTGACTTTAAATGACGGTTGGATGTGAGTTATTACTTTTTCAACTAAAATAAGTGTGTTTAAAGTCATTTCTGTGCCTGAAATTGGTCAAAATTTGAAGATTTTGAGTAAGCAAAACTCTGTAAAAATGGCAATTTTGGTCACTGTGAGGGTTTAAAAAGTGGTTATTCAACATGAGGCCTGATCCAAATGACATTTTGAATCATTTTTGGTAGAGACCAAAAAAACAATTTTCTGATGAAAAACGATGACCCCGGACCAGTCGAACGTTGAACAAATGGTCAATATTGATGAAATTTTAACATTTAATCTTTTCTCTTTAAATGACGGTTGGATGTGAGTTATTACTTTTTCAACTAAAATAAGTGTGTTTAAAGTCATTTCTGTGCCTGAAATTGGTCAAATTGGAAGATTTTGAGTAAGCAAAACTCTGTAAAAATGGCAATTTTGGTCACTGTGAGGGTTTAAAAAGTGGTTATTCAACATGAGGCCTGATCCAAATGACATTTTGAATCATTTCTGGTAGAGTCCAAAAAATCAATTTTCTGATGAAAAACGATGACCCCGGACCAGTCGAACGTTGAAAAAATGGTCAATATTGATGAAATTTTAACATTTAATCTTTTGACTTTAAATGACGGTTGGATGTGAATTATTACTTTTTCAACTAAAATAAGTGTGTTTAAAGTCATTTCTGTGCCTGAAATTGGTCAAAATTGAAGATTTTGAGTAAGCAAAACTCTGTAAAAATGGCAATTTTGGTCACTGTGAGGGTTTAAAAAGTGGTTATTCAACATGAGGCCCGATCCAAATGACATTTTGAATCATTTTTGGTAGAGTCCAAAAAAGTCAATTTTCTGATGAAAAACGATGACCCCGGACCAGTCGAACGTTGAAAAAATGGTCAATATTGATGAAATTTTAACATTTAATCTTTTGACTTTAAATGATGGTTGGATGTGAGTTATTACTTTTTCAACTAAAATAAGTGTGTTTAAAGTCATTTCTGTGCCTGAAATTGGTCAAAATTGAAGATTTTGAGTAAGCAAAACTCTGTAAAAATGGCAATTTTGGTCACTGTGAGGGTTTAAAAAGTGCTTATTCAACATGAGGCCCGATCCAAATGACATTTTGAATCATTTTTGGTAGAGTCCAAAAAATCAATTTTCTGATGAAAAACGATGACCCCGGACCAGTCGAACGTTGAAAAAATGGTCAATATTGATGAAATTTTAACATTTAATCTTTTGACTTTAAATGACGGTTGATGTGAGTTATTACTTTTTCAACTAAAATAAGTGTGTTTAAAGTCATTTCTGTGCCTGAAATTGGTCAAAATTGAAGATTTTGAGTAAGCAAAACTCTGTAAAAATGGCAATTTTGGTCACTGTGAGGGTTTAAAAAGTGGATATTCAACATGAGGCCCGATCCAAATGACATTTTGAATCATTTTTGGAAGAGTCCAAAAAATCCATTTTCTGATGAAAAACGATGACCCCGGACCAGTCGAACGTTGAAAAAATGGTCAATATTGATGAAATTTTAACATTTAATCTTTTGACTTTAAATGACGGTTGGATGTGAGTTATTACTTTTTCAACTAAAATAAGTGTGTTTAAAGTCATTTCTGTGCCTGAAATTGGTCAAAATTGGAAGATTTTGAGTAAGCAAAACTCTGTAAAAATGGCAATTTTGGTCACTGTGAGGGTTTAAAAAGTGGTTATTCAACATGAGGCCCGATCCAAATGACATTCTGAATCATTTTTGGTAGAGTCCAAAAAATCAATTTTCTGATGAAAAACGATGACCCCGGACCAGTCGAACGTTGAAAAAATGGTCAATATTGATGAAATTTTAACATTTAATCTTTTGACTTTAAATGACGGTTGGATGTGAATTATTACTTTTTCAACTAAAATAAGTGTGTTTAAAGTCATTTCTGTGCCTGAAATTGGTCAAAATTGAAGATTTTGAGTAAGCAAAACTCTGTAAAAATGGCAATTTTGGTCACTGTGAGGGTTTAAAAAGTGGTTATTCAACATGAGGCCCGATCCAAATGACATTTTGAATCATTTTTGGTAGAGTCCAAAAAATCAATTTTCTGATGAAAAACGATGACCCCGGACCAGTCGAACGTTGAAAAAATGGTCAATATTGATGAAATTTTAACATTTAATCTTTTGAATTTAAATGACGGTTGGATGTGAGTTATTACTTTTTCAACTGAAATAAGTGTGTTTAAAGTCATTTCTGTGCCTGAAATTGGTCAAAATTGAAGATTTTGAGTAAGCAAAACTCTGTAAAAATGGCAATTTTGGTCACTGTGAGGGTTTAAAAAGTGGTTATTCAACATGAGGCCCGATCAAAATGACATTTTGAATCATTTTTGGAAGAGTCCAAAAAATCCATTTTCTGATGAAAAACGATGACCCCGGACCAGTCGAACGTTGAAAAAATGGTCAATACTGATGAAATTTTAACATTTAATCTTTTGACTTTAAATGACGGTTGGATGTGAGTTATTACTTTTTCAACTAAAATAAGTGTGTTTAAAGTCATTTCTGTGCCTGAAATTGGTCAAAATTGAAGATTTTGAGTAAGCAAAAATCTATAAAAATGGCAATTTTGGTCACTGTGAGGGTTTAAAAAGTGGTTATTCAACATGAGGCCCGATCCAAATGACATTTTGAATCATTTTTGGTAGAGTGCAAAAAATCAATTTTCTGATGGAAAACGATGACCCCGGACCAGTCGAACGTTGAAAAAATGGTCAATATTGATGAAATTTTAACATTTAATCTTTTGACTTTAAATGACGGTTGGATGTGAGTTATTACTTTTTCAACTAAAATAAGTGTGTTTAAAGTCATTTCTGTGCCTGAAATTGGTCAAAATTGAAGATTTTGAGTAAGCAAAACTCTCTAAAAATGGCAATTTTGGTTACTGTGAGGGTTTAAAAAGTGGTTATTCAACATGAGGCCCGATCCAAATGACATTTTGAATCATTTTTGGTAGAGTGCAAAAAATCAATTTTCTGATGAAAAACGATGACCCCGGACCAGTCGAACGTTGAAAAAATGGTCAATATTGATGAAATTTTAACATTTAATCTTTTGACTTTAAATGACGGTTGGATGTGACTTATTACTTTTTCAACTAAAATAAGTGTGTTTAAAGTCATTTCTGTGCCTGAAATTGGTCAAAATTGAAGATTTTGAGTAAGCAAAACTCTGTAAAAATGGCAATTTTGGTCACTGTGAGGGTTTAAAAAGTGGTTATTCAACATGAGGCCCGATCCAAATGACATTTTGAATCATTTTTGGAAGAGTCCAAAAAATCCATTTTCTGATGAAAAACGATGACCCCGGACCAGTCGAACGTTGAAAAAATGGTCAATATTGATGAAATTTTAACATTTAATCTTTTGACTTTAAATGACGGTTGGATGTGAGTTATTACTTTTTCAACTAAAATAAGTGTGTTTAAAGTCATTTCTGTGCTTGAAATTGGTCAAAATTGGAAGATTTTGAGTAAGCAAAACTCTGTAAAAATGGCAATTTTGGTCACTGTGAGGGTTTAAAAAGTGGTTATTCAACATGAGGCCTGATCCAAATGACATTTTGAATCATTTTTGGTAGAGTCCAAAAAAACAATTTTCTGATGAAAAACGATGACCCCGGACCAGTCGAACGTTGAAAAAATGGTCAATATTGATGAAATTTTAACATTTAATCTTTTCACATTAAATGACGGTTGGATGTGAGTTATTACTTTTTCAACTAAAATAAGTGTGTTTAAAGTCATTTCTGTGCCTGAAATTGGTCAAATTGGAAGCTTTTGAGTAAGCAAAACTCTGTAAAAATGGCAATTTTGGTCACTGTGAGGGTTTAAAAAGTGGTTATTCAACATGAGGCCCGATCCAAATGACATTTTGAATCATTTTTGGTAGAGTCCAAAAAATCAATTTTCTGATGAAAAACGATGACCCCGGACCAGTCGAACGTTGAAAAAATGGTCAATATTGATGAAATTTTAACATTTAATCTTTTGACTTTAAATGACGGTTGGATGTGAGTTATTACTTTTTCAACTAAAATAAGTGTGTTTAAAGTCATTTCTGTGCCTGAAATTGGTCAAAATTGAAGATTTTGAGTAAGCAAAACTCTGTAAAAATGGCAATTTTGGTCACTGTGAGGGTTTAAAAAGTGGTTATTCAACATGAGGCCTGATCCAAATGACATTTTGAATCATTTTTGGTAGAGACCAAAAAAACAATTTTCTGATGAAAAACGATGACCCCGGACCAGTCGAACGTTGAAAAAATGGTCAATATTGATGAAATTTTAACATTTAATCTTTTCACTTTAAATGACGGTTGGATGTGAGTTATTACTTTTTCAACTAAAATAAGTGTGTTTAAAGTCATTTCTGTGCCTGAAATTGGTCAAATTGGAAGATTTTGAGTAAGCAAAACTCTGTAAAAATGGCAATTTTGGTCACTGTGAGGGTTTAAAAAGTGGTTATTCAACATGAGGCCCGATCCAAATGACATTTTGAATCATTTTTGGTAGAGTCCAAAAAATCAATTTTCTGATGAAAAACGATGACCCCGGACCAGTCGAACGTTGAAAAAATGGTCAATATTGATGAAATTTTAACATTTAATCTTTTGACTTTAAATGACGGTTGGATGTGAGTTATTACTTTTTCAACTGAAATAAGTGTGTTTAAAGTCATTTCTGTGCCTGAAATTGGTCAAAATTGAAGATTTTGAGTGAGCAAAACTCTGTAAAAATGGCAATTTTGGTCACTGTGAGGGTTTAAAAAGTGGTTATTCAACATGAGGCCCGATCAAAATGACATTTTGAATCATTTTTGGAAGAGTCCAAAAAATCCATTTTCTGATGAAAAACGATGACCCCGGACCAGTCGAACGTTGAAAAAATGGTCAATACTGATGAAATTTTAACATTTAATCTTTTGACTTTAAATGACGGTTGGATGTGAGTTATTACTTTTTCAACTAAAATAAGTGTGTTTAAAGTCATTTCTGTGCCTGAAATTGGTCAAATTGGAAGATTTTGAGTAAGCAAAACTCTGTAAAAATGGCAATTTTGGTCACTGTGAGGGTTTAAAAAGTGGTTATTCAACATGAGGCCCGATCCAAATGACATTTTGAATCATTTTTGGTAGAGTCCAAAAAATCAATTTTCTGATGAAAAACGATGACCCCGGACCAGTCGAACGTTGAAAAAATGGTCAATATTGATGAAATTTTAACATTTAATCTTTTGACTTTAAATGACGGTTGGATGGGAGTTATTACTTTTTCAACTAAAATAAGTGTGTTTAAAGTCATTTCTGTGCCTGAAATTGGTCAAAATTGAAGATTTTGAGTAAGCAAAACTCTGTAAAAATGGCAATTTTGGTCACTGTGAGGGTTTAAAAAGTGGTTATTCAACATGAGGCCCGATCCAAATGACATTTTGAATCATTTTTGGTAGAGTCCAAAAAATCAATTTTCTGATGAAAAACGATGACCCCGGACCAGTCGAACGTTGAAAAAATGGTCAATATTGATGAAATTTTAACATTTAATCTTTTGACTTTAAATGACGGTTGGATGTGAATTATTACTTTTTCAACTAAAATAAGTGTGTTTAAAGTCATTTCTGTGCCTGAAATTGGTCAAAATTGAAGATTTTGAGTAAGCAAAACTCTGTAAAAATGGCAATTTTGGTCACTGTGAGGGTTTAAAAAGTGGTTATTCAACATGAGGCCCGATCCAAATGACATTTTGAATCATTTTTGGTAGAGTCCAAAAAATCAATTTTCTGATGAAAAACGATGACCCCGGACCAGTCGAACGTTGAAAAAATGGTCAATATTGATGAAATTTTAACATTTAATCTTTTGAATTTAAATGACGGTTGGATGTGAGTTATTACTTTTTCAACTGAAATAAGTGTGTTTAAAGTCATTTCTGTGCCTGAAATTGGTCAAAATTGAAGATTTTGAGTAAGCAAAACTCTGTAAAAATGGCAATTTTGGTCACTGTGAGGGTTTAAAAAGTGGTTATTCAACATGAGGCCCGATCCAAATGACATTTTGAATCATTTTTGGTAGAGTCCAAAAAATCCATTTTCTGATGAAAAACAATGACCCCGGACCAGTCGAACGTTGAAAAAATGGTCAATATTGATGACATTTTAACATTTAATCTTTTGACTTTAAATGACGGTTGGATGTGAGTTATTACTTTTTCAACTAAAATAAGTGTGTTTAAAGTCATTTCTGTGCCTGAAATTGGTCAAAACTGAAGATTTTGAGTAAGCAAAACTCTGTAAAAATGGCAATTTTGGTCACTGTGAGGGTTTAAAAAGTGGTTATTCAACATGAGGCCCGATCAAAATGACATTTTGAATCATTTTTGGAAGAGTCCAAAAAATCCATTTTCTGATGAAAAACGATGACCCCGGACCAGTCGAACGTTGAAAAAATGGTCAATACTGATGAAATTTTAACATTTAATCTTTTGACTTTAAATGACGGTTGGATGTGAGTTATTACTTTTTCAACTAAAATAAGTGTGTTTAAAGTCATTTCTGTGCCTGAAATTGGTCAAAATTGAAGATTTTGAGTAAGCAAAAATCTATAAAAATGGCAATTTTGGTCACTGTGAGGGTTTAAAAAGTGGTTATTCAACATGAGGCCCGATCCAAATGACATTTTGAATCATTTTTGGTAGAGTGCAAAAAATCAATTTTCTGATGGAAAACGATGACCCCGGACCAGTCGAACGTTGAAAAAATGGTCAATATTGATGAAATTTTAACATTTAATCTTTTGACTTTAAATGACGGTTGGATGTGAGTTATTACTTTTTCAACTAAAATAAGTGTGTTTAAAGTCATTTCTGTGCCTGAAATTGGTCAAAATTGAAGATTTTGAGTAAGCAAAACTCTCTAAAAATGGCAATTTTGGTTACTGTGAGGGTTTAAAAAGTGGTTATTCAACATGAGGCCCGATCCAAATGACATTTTGAATCATTTTTGGTAGAGTGCAAAAAATCAATTTTCTGATGAAAAACGATGACCCCGGACCAGTCGAACGTTGAAAAAATGGTCAATATTGATGAAATTTTAACATTTAATCTTTTGACTTTAAATGACGGTTGGATGTGACTTATTACTTTTTCAACTAAAATAAGTGTGTTTAAAGTCATTTCTGTGCCTGAAATTGGTCAAAATTGAAGATTTTGAGTAAGCAAAACTCTGTAAAAATGGCAATTTTGGTCACTGTGAGGGTTTAAAAAGTGGTTATTCAACATGAGGCCCGATCCAAATGACATTTTGAATCATTTTTGGAAGAGTCCAAAAAATCCATTTTCTGATGAAAAACGATGACCCCGGACCAGTCGAACGTTGAAAAAATGGTCAATATTGATGAAATTTTAACATTTAATCTTTTGACTTTAAATGACGGTTGGATGTGAGTTATTACTTTTTCAACTAAAATAAGTGTGTTTAAAGTCATTTCTGTGCCTGAAATTGGTCAAAATTGGAAGATTTTGAGTAAGCAAAACTCTGTAAAAATGGCAATTTTGGTCACTGTGAGGGTTTAAAAAGTGGTTATTCAACATGAGGCCTGATCCAAATGACATTTTGAATCATTTTTGGTAGAGTCCAAAAAAACAATTTTCTGATGAAAAACGATGACCCCGGACCAGTCGAACGTTGAAAAAATGGTCAATATTGATGAAATTTTAACATTTAATCTTTTCACATTAAATGACGGTTGGATGTGAGTTATTACTTTTTCAACTAAAATAAGTGTGTTTAAAGTCATTTCTGTGCCTGAAATTGGTCAAATTGGAAGCTTTTGAGTAAGCAAAACTCTGTAAAAATGGCAATTTTGGTCACTGTGAGGGTTTAAAAAGTGGTTATTCAACATGAGGCCCGATCCAAATGACATTTTGAATCATTTTTGGTAGAGTCCAAAAAATCAATTTTCTGATGAAAAACGATGACCCCGGACCAGTCGAACGTTGAAAAAATGGTCAATATTGATGAAATTTTAACATTTAATCTTTTGACTTTAAATGACGGTTGGATGTGAGTTATTACTTTTTCAACTAAAATAAGTGTGTTTAAAGTCATTTCTGTGCCTGAAATTGGTCAAAATTGAAGATTTTGAGTAAGCAAAACTCTGTAAAAATGGCAATTTTGGTCACTGTGAGGGTTTAAAAAGTGGTTATTCAACATGAGGCCTGATCCAAATGACATTTTGAATCATTTTTGGTAGAGACCAAAAAAACAATTTTCTGATGAAAAATGATGACCCCGGACCAGTCGAACGTTGAAAAAATGGTCAATATTGATGAAATTTTAACATTTAATCTTTTCACTTTAAATGACGGTTGGATGTGAGTTATTACTTTTTCAACTAAAATAAGTGTGTTTAAAGTCATTTCTGTGCCTGAAATTGGTCAAATTGGAAGATTTTGAGTAAGCAAAACTCTGTAAAAATGGCAATTTTGGTCACTGTGAGGGTTTAAAAAGTGGTTATTCAACATGAGGCCCGATCCAAATGACATTTTGAATCATTTTTGGTAGAGTCCAAAAAATCAATTTTCTGATGAAAAACGATGACCCCGGACCAGTCGAACGTTGAAAAAATGGTCAATATTGATGAAATTTTAACATTTAATCTTTTGACTTTAAATGACGGTTGGATGTGAGTTATTACTTTTTCAACTGAAATAAGTGTGTTTAAAGTCATTTCTGTGCCTGAAATTGGTCAAAATTGAAGATTTTGAGTGAGCAAAACTCTGTAAAAATGGCAATTTTGGTCACTGTGAGGGTTTAAAAAGTGGTTATTCAACATGAGGCCCGATCAAAATGACATTTTGAATCATTTTTGGAAGAGTCCAAAAAATCCATTTTCTGATGAAAAACGATGACCCCGGACCAGTCGAACGTTGAAAAAATGGTCAATACTGATGAAATTTTAACATTTAATCTTTTGACTTTAAATGACGGTTGGATGTGAGTTATTACTTTTTCAACTAAAATAAGTGTGTTTAAAGTCATTTCTGTGCCTGAAATTGGTCAAAATTGAAGATTTTGAGTAAGCAAAACTCTGTAAAAATGGCAATTTTGGTCACTGTGAGGGTTTAAAAAGTGGTTATTCAACATGAGGCCCGATCCAAATGACATTTTGAATCATTTTTGGTAGAGTGCAAAAAATCAATTTTCTGATGGAAAACGATGACCCCGGACCAGTCGAACGTTGAAAAAATGGTCAATATTGATGAAATTTTAACATTTAATCTTTTGACTTTAAATGACGGTTGGATGTGAGTTATTACTTTTTCAACTAAAATAAGTGTGTTTAAAGTCATTTCTGTGCCTGAAATTGGTCAAAATTGAAGATTTTGAGTAAGCAAAACTCTGTAAAAATGGCAATTTTGGTTACTGTGAGGGTTTAAAAAGTGGTTATTCAACATGAGGCCCGATCCAAATGACATTTTGAATCATTTTTGGTAGAGTGCAAAAAATCAATTTTCTGATGAAAAACGATGACCCCGGACCAGTCGAACGTTGAAAAAATGGTCAATATTGATGAAATTTTAACATTTAATCTTTTGACTTTAAATGACGGTTGGATGTGAGTTATTACTTTTTCAACTAAAATAAGTGTGTTTAAAGTCATTTCTGTGCCTGAAATTGGTCAAAATTGAAGATTTTGAGTAAGCAAAACTCTGTAAAAATGGCAATTTTGGTCACTGTGAGGGTTTAAAAAGTGGTTATTCAACATGAGGCCCGATCCAAATGACATTTTGAATCATTTTTGGAAGAGTCCAAAAAATCCATTTTCTGATGAAAAACGATGACCCCGGACCAGTCGAACGTTGAAAAAATGGTCAATATTGATGAAATTTTAACATTTAATCTTTTGACTTTAAATGACGGTTGGATGTGAGTTATTACTTTTTCAACTAAAATAAGTGTGTTTAAAGTCATTTCTGTGCCTGAAATTGGTCAAAATTGGAAGATTTTGAGTAAGCAAAACTCTGTAAAAATGGCAATTTTGGTCACTGTGAGGGTTTAAAAAGTGGTTATTCAACATGAGGCCTGATCCAAATGACATTTTGAATCATTTTTGGTAGAGTCCAAAAAAACAATTTTCTGATGAAAAACGATAACCCCGGACCAGTCGAACGTTGAAAAAATGGTCAATATTGATGAAATTTTAACATTTAATCTTTTCACTTTAAATGACGGTTGGATGTGAGTTATTACTTTTTCAACTAAAATAAGTGTGTTTAAAGTCATTTCTGTGCCTGAAATTGGTCAAATTGGAAGATTTTGAGTAAGCAAAACTCTGTAAAAATGGCAATTTTGGTCACTGTGAGGGTTTAAAAAGTGGTTATTCAACATGAGGCCCGATCCAAATGACATTTTGAATCATTTTTGGTAGAGTCCAAAAAATCAATTTTCTGATGAAAAACGATGACCCCGGACCAGTCGAACGTTGAAAAAATGGTCAATATTGATGAAATTTTAACATTTAATCTTTTGAATTTAAATGACGGTTGGATGTGAGTTATTACTTTTTCAACTGAAATAAGTGTGTTTAAAGTCATTTCTGTGCCTGAAATTGGTCAAAATTGAAGATTTTGAGTAAGCAAAACTCTGTAAAAATGGCAATTTTGGTCACTGTGAGGGTTTAAAAAGTGGTTATTCAACATGAGGCCCGATCAAAATGACATTTTGAATCATTTTTGGAAGAGTCCAAAAAATCCATTTTCTGATGAAAAACGATGACCCCGGACCAGTCGAACGTTGAAAAAATGGTCAATACTGATGAAATTTTAACATTTAATCTTTTGACTTTAAATGACGGTTGGATGTGAGTTATTACTTTTTCAACTAAAATAAGTGTGTTTAAAGTCATTTCTGTGCCTGAAATTGGTCAAAATTGAAGATTTTGAGTAAGCAAAAATCTATAAAAATGGCAATTTTGGTCACTGTGAGGGTTTAAAAAGTGGTTATTCAACATGAGGCCCGATCCAAATGACATTTTGAATCATTTTTGGTAGAGTGCAAAAAATCAATTTTCTGATGGAAAACGATGACCCCGGACCAGTCGAACGTTGAAAAAATGGTCAATATTGATGAAATTTTAACATTTAATCTTTTGACTTTAAATGACGGTTGGATGTGAGTTATTACTTTTTCAACTAAAATAAATGTGTTTAAAGTCATTTCTGTGCCTGAAATTGGTCAAAATTGAAGATTTTGAGTAAGCAAAACTCTCTAAAAATGGCAATTTTGGTTACTGTGAGGGTTTAAAAAGTGGTTATTCAACATGAGGCCCGATCCAAATGACATTTTGAATCATTTTTGGTAGAGTGCAAAAAATCAATTTTCTGATGAAAAACGATGACCCCGGACCAGTCGAACGTTGAAAAAATGGTCAATATTGATGAAATTTTAACATTTAATCTTTTGACTTTAAATGACGGTTGGATGTGACTTATTACTTTTTCAACTAAAATAAGTGTGTTTAAAGTCATTTCTGTGCCTGAAATTGGTCAAAATTGAAGATTTTGAGTAAGCAAAACTCTGTAAAAATGGCAATTTTGGTCACTGTGAGGGTTTAAAAAGTGGTTATTCAACATGAGGCCCGATCCAAATGACATTTTGAATCATTTTTGGAAGAGTCCAAAAAATCCATTTTCTGATGAAAAACGATGACCCCGGACCAGTCGAACGTTGAAAAAATGGTCAATATTGATGAAATTTTAACATTTAATCTTTTGACTTTAAATGACGGTTGGATGTGAGTTATTACTTTTTCAACTAAAATAAGTGTGTTTAAAGTCATTTCTGTGCCTGAAATTGGTCAAAATTTGAAGATTTTGAGTAAGCAAAACTCTGTAAAAATGGCAATTTTGGTCACTGTGAGGGTTTAAAAAGTGGTTATTCAACATGAGGCCTGATCCAAATGACATTTTGAATCATTTTTGGTAGAGTCCAAAAAAACAATTTTCTGATGAAAAACGATGACCCCGGACCAGTCGAACGTTGAAAAAATGGTCAATATTGATGACATTTTAACATTTAATCTTTTCACATTAAATGACGGTTGGATGTGAGTTATTACTTTTTCAACTAAAATAAGTGTGTTTAAAGTCATTTCTGTGCCTGAAATTGGTCAAATTGGAAGCTTTTGAGTAAGCAAAACTCTGTAAAAATGGCAATTTTGGTCACTGTGAGGGTTTAAAAAGTGGTTATTCAACATGAGGCCCGATCCAAATGACATTTTGAATCATTTTTGGTAGAGTCCAAAAAATCAATTTTCTGATGAAAAACGATGACCCCGGACCAGTCGAACGTTGAAAAAATGGTCAATATTGATGAAATTTTAACATTTAATCTTTTCACATTAAATGACGGTTGGATGTGAGTTATTACTTTTTCAACTAAAATAAGTGTGTTTAAAGTCATTTCTGTGCCTGAAATTGGTCAAATTGGAAGCTTTTGAGTAAGCAAAACTCTGTAAAAATGGCAATTTTGGTCACTGTGAGGGTTTAAAAAGTGGTTATTCAACATGAGGCCCGATCCAAATGACATTTTGAATCATTTTTGGTAGAGACCAAAAAAACAATTTTCTGATGAAAAACGATGACCCCGGACCAGTCGAACGTTGAAAAAATGGTCAATATTGATGAAATTTTAACATTTAATCTTTTCACTTTAAATGACGGTTGGATGTGAGTTATTACTTTTTCAACTAAAATAAGTGTGTTTAAAGTCATTTCTGTGCCTGAAATTGGTCAAATTGGAAGATTTTGAGTAAGCAAAACTCTGTAAAAATGGCAATTTTGGTCACTGTGAGGGTTTAAAAAGTGGTTATTCAACATGAGGCCCGATCCAAATGACATTTTGAATCATTTTTGGTAGAGTCCAAAAAATCAATTTTCTGATGAAAAACGATGACCCCGGACCAGTCGAACGTTGAAAAAATGGTCAATATTGATGAAATTTTAACATTTAATCTTTTCACATTAAATGACGGTTGGATGTGAGTTATTACTTTTTCAACTAAAATAAGTGTGTTTAAAGTCATTTCTGTGCCTGAAATTGGTCAAATTGGAAGCTTTTGAGTAAGCAAAACTCTGTAAAAATGGCAATTTTGGTCACTGTGAGGGTTTAAAAAGTGGTTATTCAACATGAGGCCCGATCAAAATGACATTTTGAATCATTTTTGGAAGAGTCCAAAAAATCCATTTTCTGATGAAAAACGATGACCCCGGACCAGTCGAACGTTGAAAAAATGGTCAATACTGATGAAATTTTAACATTTAATCTTTTGACTTTAAATGACGGTTGGATGTGAGTTATTACTTTTTCAACTAAAATAAGTGTGTTTAAAGTCATTTCTGTGCCTGAAATTGGTCAAAATTGAAGATTTTGAGTAAGCAAAACTCTGTAAAAATGGCAATTTTGGTCACTGTGAGGGTTTAAAAAGTGGTTATTCAACATGAGGCCCGATCCAAATGACATTTTGAATCATTTTTGGTAGAGTGCAAAAAATCAATTTTCTGATGGAAAACGATGACCCCGGACCAGTCGAACGTTGAAAAAATGGTCAATATTGATGAAATTTTAACATTTAATCTTTTGACTTTAAATGACGGTTGGATGTGAGTTATTACTTTTTCAACTAAAATAAGTGTGTTTAAAGTCATTTCTGTGCCTGAAATTGGTCAAAATTGAAGATTTTGAGTAAGCAAAACTCTGTAAAAATGGCAATTTTGGTTACTGTGAGGGTTTAAAAAGTGGTTATTCAACATGAGGCCCGATCCAAATGACATTTTGAATCATTTTTGGTAGAGTGCAAAAAATCAATTTTCTGATGAAAAACGATGACCCCGGACCAGTCGAACGTTGAAAAAATGGTCAATATTGATGAAATTTTAACATTTAATCTTTTGACTTTAAATGACGGTTGGATGTGAGTTATTACTTTTTCAACTAAAATAAGTGTGTTTAAAGTCATTTCTGTGCCTGAAATTGGTCAAAATTGAAGATTTTGAGTAAGCAAAACTCTGTAAAAATGGCAATTTTGGTCACTGTGAGGGTTTAAAAAGTGGTTATTCAACATGAGGCCCGATCCAAATGACATTTTGAATCATTTTTGGAAGAGTCCAAAAAATCCATTTTCTGATGAAAAACGATGACCCCGGACCAGTCGAACGTTGAAAAAATGGTCAATATTGATGAAATTTTAACATTTAATCTTTTGACTTTAAATGACGGTTGGATGTGAGTTATTACTTTTTCAACTAAAATAAGTGTGTTTAAAGTCATTTCTGTGCCTGAAATTGGTCAAAATTGGAAGATTTTGAGTAAGCAAAACTCTGTAAAAATGGCAATTTTGGTCACTGTGAGGGTTTAAAAAGTGGTTATTCAACATGAGGCCTGATCCAAATGACATTTTGAATCATTTTTGGTAGAGTCCAAAAAAACAATTTTCTGATGAAAAACGATAACCCCGGACCAGTCGAACGTTGAAAAAATGGTCAATATTGATGAAATTTTAACATTTAATCTTTTCACTTTAAATGACGGTTGGATGTGAGTTATTACTTTTTCAACTAAAATAAGTGTGTTTAAAGTCATTTCTGTGCCTGAAATTGGTCAAATTGGAAGATTTTGAGTAAGCAAAACTCTGTAAAAATGGCAATTTTGGTCACTGTGAGGGTTTAAAAAGTGGTTATTCAACATGAGGCCCGATCCAAATGACATTTTGAATCATTTTTGGTAGAGTCCAAAAAATCAATTTTCTGATGAAAAACGATGACCCCGGACCAGTCGAACGTTGAAAAAATGGTCAATATTGATGAAATTTTAACATTTAATCTTTTGAATTTAAATGACGGTTGGATGTGAGTTATTACTTTTTCAACTGAAATAAGTGTGTTTAAAGTCATTTCTGTGCCTGAAATTGGTCAAAATTGAAGATTTTGAGTAAGCAAAACTCTGTAAAAATGGCAATTTTGGTCACTGTGAGGGTTTAAAAAGTGGTTATTCAACATGAGGCCCGATCAAAATGACATTTTGAATCATTTTTGGAAGAGTCCAAAAAATCCATTTTCTGATGAAAAACGATGACCCCGGACCAGTCGAACGTTGAAAAAATGGTCAATACTGATGAAATTTTAACATTTAATCTTTTGACTTTAAATGACGGTTGGATGTGAGTTATTACTTTTTCAACTAAAATAAGTGTGTTTAAAGTCATTTCTGTGCCTGAAATTGGTCAAAATTGAAGATTTTGAGTAAGCAAAAATCTATAAAAATGGCAATTTTGGTCACTGTGAGGGTTTAAAAAGTGGTTATTCAACATGAGGCCCGATCCAAATGACATTTTGAATCATTTTTGGTAGAGTGCAAAAAATCAATTTTCTGATGGAAAACGATGACCCCGGACCAGTCGAACGTTGAAAAAATGGTCAATATTGATGAAATTTTAACATTTAATCTTTTGACTTTAAATGACGGTT
This sequence comes from Lissotriton vulgaris, assembly GCF_964263255.1. NCBI lineage: Eukaryota > Metazoa > Chordata > Amphibia > Caudata > Salamandridae > Lissotriton > Lissotriton vulgaris. The sequence continues at coordinate 45,896 of NW_028247896.1, read as the reverse complement.
GGATGTGAGTTATTACTTTTTCAACTAAAATAAGTGTGTTTAAAGTCATTTCTGTGCCTGAAATTGGTCAAAATTGAAGATTTTGAGTAAGCAAAACTCTCTAAAAATGGCAATTTTGGTTACTGTGAGGGTTTAAAAAGTGGTTATTCAACATGAGGCCCGATCCAAATGACATTTTGAATCATTTTTGGTAGAGTGCAAAAAATCAATTTTCTGATGAAAAACGATGACCCCGGACCAGTCGAACGTTGAAAAAATGGTCAATATTGATGAAATTTTAACATTTAATCTTTTGACTTTAAATGACGGTTGGATGTGACTTATTACTTTTTCAACTAAAATAAGTGTGTTTAAAGTCATTTCTGTGCCTGAAATTGGTCAAAATTGAAGATTTTGAGTAAGCAAAACTCTGTAAAAATGGCAATTTTGGTCACTGTGAGGGTTTAAAAAGTGGTTATTCAACATGAGGCCCGATCCAAATGACATTTTGAATCATTTTTGGAAGAGTCCAAAAAATCCATTTTCTGATGAAAAACGATGACCCCGGACCAGTCGAACGTTGAAAAAATGGTCAATATTGATGAAATTTTAACATTTAATCTTTTGACTTTAAATGACGGTTGGATGTGAGTTATTACTTTTTCAACTAAAATAAGTGTGTTTAAAGTCATTTCTGTGCCTGAAATTGGTCAAAATTGGAAGATTTTGAGTAAGCAAAACTCTGTAAAAATGGCAATTTTGGTCACTGTGAGGGTTTAAAAAGTGGTTATTCAACATGAGGCCTGATCCAAATGACATTTTGAATCATTTTTGGTAGAGTCCAAAAAAACAATTTTCTGATGAAAAACGATGACCCCGGACCAGTCGAACGTTGAAAAAATGGTCAATATTGATGACATTTTAACATTTAATCTTTTCACATTAAATGACGGTTGGATGTGAGTTATTACTTTTTCAACTAAAATAAGTGTGTTTAAAGTCATTTCTGTGCCTGAAATTGGTCAAATTGGAAGCTTTTGAGTAAGCAAAACTCTGTAAAAATGGCAATTTTGGTCACTGTGAGGGTTTAAAAAGTGGTTATTCAACATGAGGCCCGATCCAAATGACATTTTGAATCATTTTTGGTAGAGTCCAAAAAATCAATTTTCTGATGAAAAACGATGACCCCGGACCAGTCGAACGTTGAAAAAATGGTCAATATTGATGAAATTTTAACATTTAATCTTTTCACATTAAATGACGGTTGGATGTGAGTTATTACTTTTTCAACTAAAATAAGTGTGTTTAAAGTCATTTCTGTGCCTGAAATTGGTCAAATTGGAAGCTTTTGAGTAAGCAAAACTCTGTAAAAATGGCAATTTTGGTCACTGTGAGGGTTTAAAAAGTGGTTATTCAACATGAGGCCCGATCCAAATGACATTTTGAATCATTTTTGGTAGAGACCAAAAAAACAATTTTCTGATGAAAAACGATGACCCCGGACCAGTCGAACGTTGAAAAAATGGTCAATATTGATGAAATTTTAACATTTAATCTTTTCACTTTAAATGACGGTTGGATGTGAGTTATTACTTTTTCAACTAAAATAAGTGTGTTTAAAGTCATTTCTGTGCCTGAAATTGGTCAAATTGGAAGATTTTGAGTAAGCAAAACTCTGTAAAAATGGCAATTTTGGTCACTGTGAGGGTTTAAAAAGTGGTTATTCAACATGAGGCCCGATCCAAATGACATTTTGAATCATTTTTGGTAGAGTCCAAAAAATCAATTTTCTGATGAAAAACGATGACCCCGGACCAGTCGAACGTTGAAAAAATGGTCAATATTGATGAAATTTTAACATTTAATCTTTTGACTTTAAATGACGGTTGGATGTGAGTTATTACTTTTTCAACTGAAATAAGTGTGTTTAAAGTCATTTCTGTGCCTGAAATTGGTCAAAATTGAAGATTTTGAGTGAGCAAAACTCTGTAAAAATGGCAATTTTGGTCACTGTGAGGGTTTAAAAAGTGGTTATTCAACATGAGGCCCGATCAAAATGACATTTTGAATCATTTTTGGAAGAGTCCAAAAAATCCATTTTCTGATGAAAAACGATGACCCCGGACCAGTCGAACGTTGAAAAAATGGTCAATATTGATGAAATTTTAACATTTAATCTTTTGACTTTAAATGACGGTTGGATGTGAGTTATTACTTTTTCAACTAAAATAAGTGTGTTTAAAGTCATTTCTGTGCCTGAAATTGGTCAAAATTGAAGATTTTGAGTAAGCAAAACTCTGTAAAAATGGCAATTTTGGTCACTGTGAGGGTTTAAAAAGTGGTTATTCAACATGAGGCCCGATCCAAATGACATTTTGAATCATTTTTGGAAGAGTCCAAAAAATCCATTTTCTGATGAAAAACGATGACCCCGGACCAGTCGAACGTTGAAAAAATGGTCAATACTGATGAAATTTTAACATTTAATCTTTTGACTTTAAATGACGGTTGGATGTGAGTTATTACTTTTTCAACTAAAATAAGTGTGTTTAAAGTCATTTCTGTGCCTGAAATTGGTCAAAATTGAAGATTTTGAGTAAGCAAAACTCTGTAAAAATGGCAATTTTGGTCACTGTGAGGGTTTAAAAAGTGGTTATTCAACATGAGGCCCGATCCAAATGACATTTTGAATCATTTTTGGTAGAGTGCAAAAAATCAATTTTCTGATGGAAAACGATGACCCCGGACCAGTCGAACGTTGAAAAAATGGTCAATATTGATGAAATTTTAACATTTAATCTTTTGACTTTAAATGACGGTTGGATGTGAGTTATTACTTTTTCAACTAAAATAAGTGTGTTTAAAGTCATTTCTGTGCCTGAAATTGGTCAAAATTGAAAATTTTGAGTAAGCAAAACTCTGTAAAAATGGCAATTTTGGTTACTGTGAGGGTTTAAAAAGTGGTTATTCAACATGAGGCCCGATCCAAATGACATTTTGAATCATTTTTGGTAGAGTGCAAAAAATCAATTTTCTGATGAAAAACGATGACCCCGGACCAGTCGAACGTTGAAAAAATGGTCAATATTGATGAAATTTTAACATTTAATCTTTTGACTTTAAATGACGGTTGGATGTGAGTTATTACTTTTTCAACTAAAATAAGTGTGTTTAAAGTCATTTCTGTGCCTGAAATTGGTCAAAATTGAAGATTTTGAGTAAGCAAAACTCTGTAAAAATGGCAATTTTGGTCACTGTGAGGGTTTAAAAAGTGGTTATTCAACATGAGGCCCGATCCAAATGACATTTTGAATCATTTTTGGTAGAGTCCAAAAAATCAATTTTCTGATGAAAAACGATGACCCCGGACCAGTCGAACGTTGAAAAAATGGTCAATATTGATGAAATTTTAACATTTAATCTTTTGAATTTAAATGACGGTTGGATGTGAGTTATTACTTTTTCAACTGAAATAAGTGTGTTTAAAGTCATTTCTGTGCCTGAAATTGGTCAAAATTGAAGATTTTGAGTAAGCAAAACTCTGTAAAAATGGCAATTTTGGTCACTGTGAGGGTTTAAAAAGTGGTTATTCAACATGAGGCCCGATCCAAATGACATTTTGAATCATTTTTGGAAGAGTCCAAAAAATCCATTTTCTGATGAAAAACGATGACCCCGGACCAGTCGAACGTTGAAAAAATGGTCAATACTGATGAAATTTTAACATTTAATCTTTTGACTTTAAATGACGGTTGGATGTGAGTTATTACTTTTTCAACTAAAATAAGTGTGTTTAAAGTCATTTCTGTGCCTGAAATTGGTCAAAATTTAAGATTTTGAGTAAGCAAAAATCTATAAAAATGGCAATTTTGGTCACTGTGAGGGTTTAAAAAGTGGTTATTCAACATGAGGCCCGATCCAAATGACATTTTGAATCATTTTTGGTAGAGTGCAAAAAATCAATTTTCTGATGAAAAACGATGACCCCGGACCAGTCGAACATTGAAAAAATGGTCAATATTGATGAAATTTTAACATTTAATCTTTTGACTTTAAATGACGGTTGGATGTGACTTATTACTTTTTCAACTAAAATAAGTGTGTTTAAAGTCATTTCTGTGCCTGAAATTGGTCAAAATTGAAGATTTTGAGTAAGCAAAACTCTGTAAAAATGGCAATTTTGGTCACTGTGAGGGTTTAAAAAGTGGTTATTCAACATGAGGCCCGATCCAAATGACATTTTGAATCATTTTTGGAAGAGTCCAAAAAATCCATTTTCTGATGAAAAACGATGACCCCGGACCAGTCGAACGTTGAAAAAATGGTCAATATTGATGAAATTTTAACATTTAATCTTTTGACTTTAAATGACGGTTGGATGTGAGTTATTACTTTTTCAACTAAAATAAGTGTGTTTAAAGTCATTTCTGTGCCTGAAATTGGTCAAAATTGGAAGATTTTGAGTAAGCAAAACTCTGTAAAAATGGCAATTTTGGTCACTGTGAGGGTTTAAAAAGTGGTTATTCAACATGAGGCCCGATCCAAATGACATTTTGAATCATTTTTGGTAGAGTCCAAAAAAACAATTTTCTGATGAAAAACGATGACCCCGGACCAGTCGAACGTTGAAAAAATGGTCAATATTGATGAAATTTTAACATTTAATCTTTTGACTTTAAATGACGGTTGGATGTGAGTTATTACTTTTTCAACTAAAATAAGTGTGTTTAAAGTCATTTCTGTGCCTGAAATTGGTCAAAATTGGAAGATTTTGAGTAAGCAAAACTCTGTAAAAATGGCAATTTTGGTCACTGTGAGGGTTTAAAAAGTGGTTATTCAACATGAGGCCTGATCCAAATGACATTTTGAATCATTTTTGGTAGAGTCCAAAAAAACAATTTTCTGATGAAAAACGATGACCCCGGACCAGTCGAACGTTGAAAAAATGGTCAATATTGATGAAATTTTAACATTTAATCTTTTCACATTAAATGACGGTTGGATGTGAGTTATTACTTTTTCAACTAAAATAAGTGTGTTTAAAGTCATTTCTGTGCCTGAAATTGGTCAAATTGGAAGCTTTTGAGTAAGCAAAACTCTGTAAAAATGGCAATTTTGGTCACTGTGAGGGTTTAAAAAGTGGTTATTCAACATGAGGCCCGATCCAAATGACATTTTGAATCATTTTTGGTAGAGTCCAAAAAATCAATTTTCTGATGAAAAACGATGACCCCGGACCAGTCGAACGTTGAAAAAATGGTCAATATTGATGAAATTTTAACATTTAATCTTTTGACTTTAAATGACGGTTGGATGTGAGTTATTACTTTTTCAACTAAAATAAGTGTGTTTAAAGTCATTTCTGTGCCTGAAATTGGTCAAAATTGAAGATTTTGAGTAAGCAAAACTCTGTAAAAATGGCAATTTTGGTCACTGTGAGGGTTTAAAAAGTGGTTATTCAACATGAGGCCTGATCCAAATGACATTTTGAATCATTTTTGGTAGAGACCAAAAAAACAATTTTCTGATGAAAAACGATGACCCCGGACCAGTCGAACGTTGAAAAAATGGTCAATATTGATGAAATTTTAACATTTAATCTGTTCACTTTAAATGACGGTTGGATGTGAGTTATTACTTTTTCAACTAAAATAAGTGTGTTTAAAGTCATTTCTGTGCCTGAAATTGGTCAAATTGGAAGATTTTGAGTAAGCAAAACTCTGTAAAAATGGCAATTTTGGTCACTGTGAGGGTTTAAAAAGTGGTTATTCAACATGAGGCCCGATCCAAATGACATTTTGAATCATTTTTGGTAGAGTCCAAAAAATCAATTTTCTGATGAAAAACGATGACCCCGGACCAGTCGAACGTTGAAAAAATGGTCAATATTGATGAAATTTTAACATTTAATCTTTTGACTTTAAATGACGGTTGGATGTGAGTTATTACTTTTTCAACTGAAATAAGTGTGTTTAAAGTCATTTCTGTGCCTGAAATTGGTCAAAATTGAAGATTTTGAGTGAGCAAAACTCTGTAAAAATGGCAATTTTGGTCACTGTGAGGGTTTAAAAAGTGGTTATTCAACATGAGGCCCGATCAAAATGACATTTTGAATCATTTTTGGAAGAGTCCAAAAAATCCATTTTCTGATGAAAAACGATGACCCCGGACCAGTCGAACGTTGAAAAAATGGTCAATACTGATGAAATTTTAACATTTAATCTTTTGACTTTAAATGACGGTTGGATGTGAGTTATTACTTTTTCAACTAAAATAAGTGTGTTTAAAGTCATTTCTGTGCCTGAAATTGGTCAAAATTGAAGATTTTGAGTAAGCAAAACTCTGTAAAAATGGCAATTTTGGTCACTGTGAGGGTTTAAAAAGTGGTTATTCAACATGAGGCCCGATCCAAATGACATTTTGAATCATTTTTGGTAGAGTGCAAAAAATCAATTTTCTGATGAAAAACGATGACCCCGGACCAGTCGAACGTTGAAAAAATGGTCAATATTGATGAAATTTTAACATTTAATCTTTTGACTTTAAATGACGGTTGGATGTGAGTTATTACTTTTTCAACTAAAATAAGTGTGTTTAAAGTCATTTCTGTGCCTGAAATTGGTCAAAATTGAAGATTTTGAGTAAGCAAAACTCTGTAAAAATGGCAATTTTGGTCACTGTGAGGGTTTAAAAAGTGGTTATTCAACATGAGGCCCGATCCAAATGACATTTTGAATCATTTTTGGAAGAGTCCAAAAAATCCATTTTCTGATGAAAAACGATAACCCCGGACCAGTCGAACGTTGAAAAAATGGTCAATATTGATGAAATTTTAACATTTAATCTTTTGACTTTAAATGACGGTTGGATGTGAGTTATTACTTTTTCAACTAAAATAAGTGTGTTTAAAGTCATTTCTGTGCCTGAAATTGGTCAAAATTGGAAGATTTTGAGTAAGCAAAACTCTGTAAAAATGGCAATTTTGGTCACTGTGAGGGTTTAAAAAGTGGTTATTCAACATGAGGCCCGATCCAAATGACATTTTGAATCATTTTTGGTAGAGTCCAAAAAATCCATTTTCTGATGAAAAACGATGACCCCGGACCAGTCGAACGTTGAAAAAATGGTCAATACTGATGAAATTTTAACATTTAATCTTTTGACTTTAAATGACGGTTGGATGTGAGTTATTACTTTTTCAACTAAAATAAGTGTGTTTAAAGTCATTTCTGTGCCTGAAATTGGTCAAAATTGAAGATTTTGAGTAAGCAAAAATCTATAAAAATGGCAATTTTGGTCACTGTGAGGGTTTAAAAAGTGGTTATTCAACATGAGGCCCGATCCAAATGACATTTTGAATCATTTTTGGTAGAGTGCAAAAAATCAATTTTCTGATGGAAAACGATGACCCCGGACCAGTCGAACGTTGAAAAAATGGTCAATATTGATGAAATTTTAACATTTAATCTTTTGACTTTAAATGACGGTTGGATGTGAGTTATTACTTTTTCAACTAAAATAAGTGTGTTTAAAGTCATTTCTGTGCCTGAAATTGGTCAAAATTGAAGATTTTGAGTAAGCAAAACTCTCTAAAAATGGCAATTTTGGTTACTGTGAGGGTTTAAAAAGTGGTTATTCAACATGAGGCCCGATCCAAATGACATTTTGAATCATTTTTGGTAGAGTGCAAAAAATCAATTTTCTGATGAAAAACGATGACCCCGGACCAGTCGAACGTTGAAAAAATGGTCAATATTGATGAAATTTTAACATTTAATCTTTTGACTTTAAATGACGGTTGGATGTGACTTATTACTTTTTCAACTAAAATAAGTGTGTTTAAAGTCATTTCTGTGCCTGAAATTGGTCAAAATTGAAGATTTTGAGTAAGCAAAACTCTGTAAAAATGGCAATTTTGGTCACTGTGAGGGTTTAAAAAGTGGTTATTCAACATGAGGCCCGATCCAAATGACATTTTGAATCATTTTTGGAAGAGTCCAAAAAATTCATTTTCTGATGAAAAACGATGACCCCGGACCAGTCGAACGTTGAAAAAATGGTCAATATTGATGAAATTTTAACATTTAATCTTTTGACTTTAAATGACGGTTGGATGTTAGTTATTACTTTTTCAACTAAAATAAGTGTGTTTAAAGTCATTTCTGTGCCTGAAATTGGTCAAAATTGGAAGATTTTGAGTAAGCAAAACTCTCTAAAAATGGCAATTTTGGTCACTGTGAGGGTTTAAAAAGTGGTTATTCAACATGAGGCCTGATCCAAATGACATTTTGAATCATTTTTGGTAGAGTCCAAAAAAACAATTTTCTGATGAAAAACGATGACCCCGGACCAGTCGAACGTTGAAAAAATGGTCAATATTGATGAAATTTTAACATTTAATCTTTTCACATTAAATGACGGTTGGATGTGAGTTATTACTTTTTCAACTAAAATAAGTGTGTTTAAAGTCATTTCTGTGCCTGAAATTGGTCAAATTGGAAGCTTTTGAGTAAGCAAAACTCTGTAAAAATGGCAATTTTGGTCACTGTGAGGGTTTAAAAAGTGGTTATTCAACATGAGGCCCGATCCAAATGACATTTTGAATCATTTTTGGTAGAGTCCAAAAAATCAATTTTCTGATGAAAAACGATGACCCCGGACCAGTCGAACGTTGAAAAAATGGTCAATATTGATGAAATTTTAACATTTAATCTTTTGACTTTAAATGACGGTTGGATGTGAGTTATTACTTTTTCAACTAAAATAAGTGTGTTTAAAGTCATTTCTGTGCCTGAAATTGGTCAAAATTGAAGATTTTGAGTAAGCAAAACTCTGTAAAAATGGCAATTTTGGTCACTGTGAGGGTTTAAAAAGTGGTTATTCAACATGAGGCCTGATCCAAATGACATTTTGAATCATTTTTGGTAGAGACCAAAAAAACAATTTTCTGATGAAAAACGATGACCCCGGACCAGTCGAACGTTGAAAAAATGGTCAATATTGATGAAATTTTAACATTTAATCTTTTCACTTTAAATGACGGTTGGATGTGAGTTATTACTTTTTCAACTAAAATAAGTGTGTTTAAAGTCATTTCTGTGCCTGAAATTGGTCAAATTGGAAGATTTTGAGTAAGCAAAACTCTGTAAAAATGGCAATTTTGGTCACTGTGAGGGTTTAAAAAGTGGTTATTCAACATGAGGCCCGATCCAAATGACATTTTGAATCATTTTTGGTAGAGTCCAAAAAATCAATTTTCTGATGAAAAACGATGACCCCGGACCAGTCGAACGTTGAAAAAATGGTCAATATTGATGAAATTTTAACATTTAATCTTTTGACTTTAAATGACGGTTGGATGTGAGTTATTACTTTTTCAACTGAAATAAGTGTGTTTAAAGTCATTTCTGTGCCTGAAATTGGTCAAAATTGAAGATTTTGAGTGAGCAAAACTCTGTAAAAATGGCAATTTTGGTCACTGTGAGGGTTTAAAAAGTGGTTATTCAACATGAGGCCCGATCAAAATGACATTTTGAATCATTTTTGGAAGAGTCCAAAAAATCCATTTTCTGATGAAAAACGATGACCCCGGACCAGTCGAACGTTGAAAAAATGGTCAATACTGATGAAATTTTAACATTTAATCTTTTGACTTTAAATGACGGTTGGATGTGAGTTATTACTTTTTCAACTAAAATAAGTGTGTTTAAAGTCATTTCTGTGCCTGAAATTGGTCAAAATTGAAGATTTTGAGTAAGCAAAACTCTGTAAAAATGGCAATTTTGGTCACTGTGAGGGTTTAAAAAGTGGTTATTCAACATGAGGCCCGATCCAAATGACATTTTGAATCATTTTTGGTAGAGTGCAAAAAATCAATTTTCTGATGGAAAACGATGACCCCGGACCAGTCGAACGTTGAAAAAATGGTCAATATTGATGAAATTTTAACATTTAATCTTTTGACTTTAAATGACGGTTGGATGTGAGTTATTACTTTTTCAACTAAAATAAGTGTGTTTAAAGTCATTTCTGTGCCTGAAATTGGTCAAAATTGAAGATTTTGAGTAAGCAAAACTCTGTAAAAATGGCAATTTTGGTTACTGTGAGGGTTTAAAAAGTGGTTATTCAACATGAGGCCCGATCCAAATGACATTTTGAATCATTTTTGGTAGAGTGCAAAAAATCAATTTTCTGATGAAAAACGATGACCCCGGACCAGTCGAACGTTGAAAAAATGGTCAATATTGATGAAATTTTAACATTTAATCTTTTGACTTTAAATGACGGTTGGATGTGAGTTATTACTTTTTCAACTGAAATAAGTGTGTTTAAAGTCATTTCTGTGCCTGAAATTGGTCAAAATTGAAGATTTTGAGTAAGCAAAACTCTGTAAAAATGGCAATTTTGGTCACTGTGAGGGTTTAAAAAGTGGTTATTCAACATGAGGCCCGATCCAAATGACATTTTGAATCATTTTTGGTAGAGTCCAAAAAATCCATTTTCTGATGAAAAACGAAGACCCCGGACCAGTCGAACGTTGAAAAAATGGTCAATATTGATGAAATTTTAACATTTAATCTTTTGAATTTAAATGACGGTTGGATGTGAGTTATTACTTTTTCAACTGAAATAAGTGTGTTTAAAGTCATTTCTGTGCCTGAAATTGGTCAAAATTGAAGATTTTGAGTAAGCAAAACTCTGTAAAAATGGCAATTTTGGTCACTGTGAGGGTTTAAAAAGTGGTTATTCAACATGAGGCCCGATCCAAATGACATTTTGAATCATTTTTGGAAGAGTCCAAAAAATCCATTTTCTGATGAAAAACGATGACCCCGGACCAGTCGAACGTTGAAAAAATGGTCAATACTGATGAAATTTTAACATTTAATCTTTTGACTTTAAATGACGGTTGGATGTGAGTTATTACTTTTTCAACTAAAATAAGTGTGTTTAAAGTCATTTCTGTGCCTGAAATTGGTCAAAATTGAAGATTTTGAGTAAGCAAAAATCTATAAAAATGGCAATTTTGGTCACTGTGAGGGTTTAAAAAGTGGTTATTCAACATGAGGCCCGATCCAAATGACATTTTGAATCATTTTTGGTAGAGTGCAAAAAATCAATTTTCTGATGGAAAACGATGACCCCGGACCAGTCGAACGTTGAAAAAATGGTCAATATTGATGAAATTTTAACATTTAATCTTTTGACTTTAAATGACGGTTGGATGTGAGTTATTACTTTTTCAACTAAAATAAGTGTGTTTAAAGTCATTTCTGTGCCTGAAATTGGTCAAAATTGAAGATTTTGAGTAAGCAAAACTCTCTAAAAATGGCAATTTTGGTTACTGTGAGGGTTTAAAAAGTGGTTATTCAACATGAGGCCCGATCCAAATGACATTTTGAATCATTTTTGGTAGAGTGCAAAAAATCAATTTTCTGATGAAAAACGATGACCCCGGACCAGTCGAACATTGAAAAAATGGTCAATATTGATGAAATTTTAACATTTAATCTTTTGACTTTAAATGACGGTTGGATGTGACTTATTACTTTTTCAACTAAAATAAGTGTGTTTAAAGTCATTTCTGTGCCTGAAATTGGTCAAAATTGAAGATTTTGAGTAAGCAAAACTCTGTAAAAATGGCAATTTTGGTCACTGTGAGGGTTTAAAAAGTGGTTATTCAACATGAGGCCCGATCCAAATGACATTTTGAATCATTTTTGGAAGAGTCCAAAAAATCCATTTTCTGATGAAAAACGATGACCCCGGACCAGTCGAACGTTGAAAAAATGGTCAATATTGATGAAATTTTAACATTTAATCTTTTGACTTTAAATGACGGTTGGATGTGAGTTATTACTTTTTCAACTAAAATAAGTGTGTTTAAAGTCATTTCTGTGCCTGAAATTGGTCAAAATTGGAAGATTTTGAGTAAGCAAAACTCTGTAAAAATGGCAATTTTGGTCACTGTGAGGGTTTAAAAAGTGGTTATTCAACATGAGGCCTGATCCAAATGACATTTTGAATCATTTTTGGTAGAGTCCAAAAAAACAATTTTCTGATGAAAAACGATGACCCCGGACCAGTCGAACGTTGAAAAAATGGTCAATATTGATGAAATTTTAACATTTAATCTTTTCACATTAAATGACGGTTGGATGTGAGTTATTACTTTTTCAACTAAAATAAGTGTGTTTAAAGTCATTTCTGTGCCTGAAATTGGTCAAATTGGAAGCTTTTGAGTAAGCAAAACTCTGTAAAAATGGCAATTTTGGTCACTGTGAGGGTTTAAAAAGTGGTTATTCAACATGAGGCCCGATCCAAATGACATTTTGAATCATTTTTGGTAGAGTCCAAAAAATCAATTTTCTGATGAAAAACGATGACCCCGGACCAGTCGAACGTTGAAAAAATGGTCAATATTGATGAAATTTTAACATTTAATCTTTTGACTTTAAATGACGGTTGGATGTGAGTTATTACTTTTTCAACTAAAATAAGTGTGTTTAAAGTCATTTCTGTGCCTGAAATTGGTCAAAATTGAAGATTTTGAGTAAGCAAAACTCTGTAAAAATGGCAATTTTGGTCACTGTGAGGGTTTAAAAAGTGGTTATTCAACATGAGGCCTGATCCAAATGACATTTTGAATCATTTTTGGTAGAGACCAAAAAAACAATTTTCTGATGAAAAACGATGACCCCGGACCAGTCGAACGTTGAAAAAATGGTCAATATTGATGAAATTTTAACATTTAATCTGTTCACTTTAAATGACGGTTGGATGTGAGTTATTACTTTTTCAACTAAAATAAGTGTGTTTAAAGTCATTTCTGTGCCTGAAATTGGTCAAATTGGAAGATTTTGAGTAAGCAAAACTCTGTAAAAATGGCAATTTTGGTCACTGTGAGGGTTTAAAAAGTGGTTATTCAACATGAGGCCCGATCCAAATGACATTTTGAATCATTTTTGGTAGAGTCCAAAAAATCAATTTTCTGATGAAAAAAGATGACCCCGGACCAGTCGAACGTTGAAAAAATGGTCAATATTGATGAAATTTTAACATTTAATCTGTTCACTTTAAATGACGGTTGGATGTGAGTTATTACTTTTTCAACTAAAATAAGTGTGTTTAAAGTCATTTCTGTGCCTGAAATTGGTCAAATTGGAAGATTTTGAGTAAGCAAAACTCTGTAAAAATGGCAATTTTGGTCACTGTGAGGGTTTAAAAAGTGGTTATTCAACATGAGGCCCGATCCAAATGACATTTTGAATCATTTTTGGTAGAGTCCAAAAAATCAATTTTCTGATGAAAAACGATGACCCCGGACCAGTCGAACGTTGAAAAAATGGTCAATATTGATGAAATTTTAACATTTAATCTTTTGACTTTAAATGACGGTTGGATGTGAGTTATTACTTTTTCAACTGAAATAAGTGTGTTTAAAGTCATTTCTGTGCCTGAAATTGGTCAAAATTGAAGATTTTGAGTGAGCAAAACTCTGTAAAAATGGCAATTTTGGTCACTGTGAGGGTTTAAAAAGTGGTTATTCAACATGAGGCCCGATCAAAATGACATTTTGAATCATTTTTGGAAGAGTCCAAAAAATCCATTTTCTGATGAAAAACGATGACCCCGGACCAGTCGAACGTTGAAAAAATGGTCAATACTGATGAAATTTTAACATTTAATCTTTTGACTTTAAATGACGGTTGGATGTGAGTTATTACTTTTTCAACTAAAATAAGTGTGTTTAAAGTCATTTCTGTGCCTGAAATTGGTCAAAATTGAAGATTTTGAGTAAGCAAAACTCTGTAAAAATGGCAATTTTGGTCACTGTGAGGGTTTAAAAAGTGGTTATTCAACATGAGGCCCGATCCAAATGACATTTTGAATCATTTTTGGTAGAGTGCAAAAAATCAATTTTCTGATGGAAAACGATGACCCCGGACCAGTCGAACGTTGAAAAAATGGTCAATATTGATGAAATTTTAACATTTAATCTTTTGACTTTAAATGACGGTTGGATGTGAGTTATTACTTTTTCAACTAAAATAAGTGTGTTTAAAGTCATTTCTGTGCCTGAAATTGGTCAAAATTGAAGATTTTGAGTAAGCAAAACTCTGTAAAAATGGCAATTTTGGTTACTGTGAGGGTTTAAAAAGTGGTTATTCAACATGAGGCCCGATCCAAATGACATTTTGAATCATTTTTGGTAGAGTGCAAAAAATCAATTTTCTGATGAAAAACGATGACCCCGGACCAGTCGAACGTTGAAAAAATGGTCAATATTGATGAAATTTTAACATTTAATCTTTTGACTTTAAATGACGGTTGGATGTGAGTTATTACTTTTTCAACTAAAATAAGTGTGTTTAAAGTCATTTCTGTGCCTGAAATTGGTCAAAATTGAAGATTTTGAGTAAGCAAAACTCTGTAAAAATGGCAATTTTGGTCACTGTGAGGGTTTAAAAAGTGGTTATTCAACATGAGGCCCGATCCAAATGACATTTTGAATCATTTTTGGAAGAGTCCAAAAAATCCATTTTCTGATGAAAAACGATGACCCCGGACCAGTCGAACGTTGAAAAAATGGTCAATATTGATGAAATTTTAACATTTAATCTTTTGACTTTAAATGACGGTTGGATGTGAGTTATTACTTTTTCAACTAAAATAAGTGTGTTTAAAGTCATTTCTGTGCCTGAAATTGGTCAAAATTGGAAGATTTTGAGTAAGCAAAACTCTGTAAAAATGGCAATTTTGGTCACTGTGAGGGTTTAAAAAGTGGTTATTCAACATGAGGCCTGATCCAAATGACATTTTGAATCATTTTTGGTAGAGTCCAAAAAAACAATTTTCTGATGAAAAACGATGACCCCGGACCAGTCGAACGTTGAAAAAATGGTCAATATTGATGAAATTTTAACATTTAATCTTTTGAATTTAAATGACGGTTGGATGTGAGTTATTACTTTTTCAACTGAAATAAGTGTGTTTAAAGTCATTTCTGTGCCTGAAATTGGTCAAAATTGAAGATTTTGAGTAAGCAAAACTCTGTAAAAATGGCAATTTTGGTCACTGTGAGGGTTTAAAAAGTGGTTATTCAACATGAGGCCCGATCAAAATGACATTTTGAATCATTTTTGGTAGAGTGCAAAAAATCAATTTTCTGATGGAAAACGATGACCCCGGACCAGTCGAACGTTGAAAAAATGGTCAATATTGATGAAATTTTAACATTTAATCTTTTGACTTTAAATGACGGTTGGATGTGAGTTAATACTTTTTCAACTAAAATAAGTGTGTTTAAAGTCATTTCTGTGCCTGAAATTGGTCAAAATTGAAGATTTTGAGTAAGCAAAACTCTCTAAAAATGGCAATTTTGGTTACTGTGAGGGTTTAAAAAGTGGTTATTCAACATGAGGCCCGATCCAAATGACATTTTGAATCATTTTTGGTAGAGTGCAAAAAATCAATTTTCTGATGAAAAACGATGACCCCGGACCAGTCGAACGTTGAAAAAATGGTCAATATTGATGAAATTTTAACATTTAATCTTTTGACTTTAAATGACGGTTGGATGTGACTTATTACTTTTTCAACTAAAATAAGTGTGTTTAAAGTCATTTCTGTGCCTGAAATTGGTCAAAATTGAAGATTTTGAGTAAGCAAAACTCTGTAAAAATGGCAATTTTGGTCACTGTGAGGGTTTAAAAAGTGGTTATTCAACATGAGGCCCGATCCAAATGACATTTTGAATCATTTTTGGAAGAGTCCAAAAAATCCATTTTCTGATGAAAAACGATGACCCCGGACCAGTCGAACGTTGAAAAAATGGTCAATATTGATGAAATTTTAACATTTAATCTTTTGACTTTAAATGACGGTTGGATGTGAGTTATTACTTTTTCAACTAAAATAAGTGTGTTTAAAGTCATTTCTGTGCCTGAAATTGGTCAAAATTGGAAGATTTTGAGTAAGCAAAACTCTGTAAAAATGGCAATTTTGGTCACTGTGAGGGTTTAAAAAGTGGTTATTCAACATGAGGCCTGATCCAAATGACATTTTGAATCATTTTTGGTAGAGTCCAAAAAAACAATTTTCTGATGAAAAACGATGACCCCGGACCAGTCGAACGTTGAAAAAATGGTCAATATTGATGAAATTTTAACATTTAATCTTTTCACATTAAATGACGGTTGGATGTGAGTTATTACTTTTTCAACTAAAATAAGTGTGTTTAAAGTCATTTCTGTGCCTGAAATTGGTCAAAATTGGAAGATTTTGAGTAAGCAAAACTCTGTAAAAATGGCAATTTTGGTCACTGTGAGGGTTTAAAAAGTGGTTATTCAACATGAGGCCTGATCCAAATGACATTTTGAATCATTTTTGGTAGAGTCCAAAAAAACAATTTTCTGATGAAAAACGATGACCCCGGACCAGTCGAACGTTGAAAAAATGGTCAATATTGATGAAATTTTAACATTTAATCTTTTCACATTAAATGACGGTTGGATGTGAGTTATTACTTTTTCAACTAAAATAAGTGTGTTTAAAGTCATTTCTGTGCCTGAAATTGGTCAAATTGGAAGCTTTTGAGTAAGCAAAACTCTGTAAAAATGGCAATTTTGGTCACTGTGAGGGTTTAAAAAGTGGTTATTCAACATGAGGCCCGATCCAAATGACATTTTGAATCATTTTTGGTAGAGTCCAAAAAATCAATTTTCTGATGAAAAACGATGACCCCGGACCAGTCGAACGTTGAAAAAATGGTCAATATTGATGAAATTTTAACATTTAATCTTTTGACTTTAAATGACGGTTGGATGTGAGTTATTACTTTTTCAACTAAAATAAGTGTGTTTAAAGTCATTTCTGTGCCTGAAATTGGTCAAAATTGAAGATTTTGAGTAAGCAAAACTCTGTAAAAATGGCAATTTTGGTCACTGTGAGGGTTTAAAAAGTGGTTATTCAACATGAGGCCTGATCCAAATGACATTTTGAATCATTTTTGGTAGAGACCAAAAAAACAATTTTCTGATGAAAAATGATGACCCCGGACCAGTCGAACGTTGAAAAAATGGTCAATATTGATGAAATTTTAACATTTAATCTTTTCACTTTAAATGACGGTTGGATGTGAGTTATTACTTTTTCAACTAAAATAAGTGTGTTTAAAGTCATTTCTGTGCCTGAAATTGGTCAAATTGGAAGATTTTGAGTAAGCAAAACTCTGTAAAAATGGCAATTTTGGTCACTGTGAGGGTTTAAAAAGTGGTTATTCAACATGAGGCCCGATCCAAATGACATTTTGAATCATTTTTGGTAGAGTCCAAAAAATCAATTTTCTGATGAAAAACGATGACCCCGGACCAGTCGAACGTTGAAAAAATGGTCAATATTGATGAAATTTTAACATTTAATCTTTTGACTTTAAATGACGGTTGGATGTGAGTTATTACTTTTTCAACTGAAATAAGTGTGTTTAAAGTCATTTCTGTGCCTGAAATTGGTCAAAATTGAAGATTTTGAGTGAGCAAAACTCTGTAAAAATGGCAATTTTGGTCACTGTGAGGGTTTAAAAAGTGGTTATTCAACATGAGGCCCGATCAAAATGACATTTTGAATCATTTTTGGAAGAGTCCAAAAAATCCATTTTCTGATGAAAAACGATGACCCCGGACCAGTCGAACGTTGAAAAAATGGTCAATACTGATGAAATTTTAACATTTAATCTTTTGACTTTAAATGACGGTTGGATGTGAGTTATTACTTTTTCAACTAAAATAAGTGTGTTTAAAGTCATTTCTGTGCCTGAAATTGGTCAAAATTGAAGATTTTGAGTAAGCAAAACTCTGTAAAAATGGCAATTTTGGTCACTGTGAGGGTTTAAAAAGTGGTTATTCAACATGAGGCCCGATCCAAATGACATTTTGAATCATTTTTGGTAGAGTGCAAAAAATCAATTTTCTGATGGAAAACGATGACCCCGGACCAGTCGAACGTTGAAAAAATGGTCAATATTGATGAAATTTTAACATTTAATCTTTTGACTTTAAATGACGGTTGGATGTGAGTTATTACTTTTTCAACTAAAATAAGTGTGTTTAAAGTCATTTCTGTGCCTGAAATTGGTCAAAATTGAAGATTTTGAGTAAGCAAAACTCTGTAAAAATGGCAATTTTGGTTACTGTGAGGGTTTAAAAAGTGGTTATTCAACATGAGGCCCGATCCAAATGACATTTTGAATCATTTTTGGTAGAGTGCAAAAAATCAATTTTCTGATGAAAAACGATGACCCCGGACCAGTCGAACGTTGAAAAAATGGTCAATATTGATGAAATTTTAACATTTAATCTTTTGACTTTAAATGACGGTTGGATGTGAGTTATTACTTTTTCAACTAAAATAAGTGTGTTTAAAGTCATTTCTGTGCCTGAAATTGGTCAAAATTGAAGATTTTGAGTAAGCAAAACTCTGTAAAAATGGCAATTTTGGTCACTGTGAGGGTTTAAAAAGTGGTTATTCAACATGAGGCCCGATCCAAATGACATTTTGAATCATTTTTGGAAGAGTCCAAAAAATCCATTTTCTGATGAAAAACGATGACCCCGGACCAGTCGAACGTTGAAAAAATGGTCAATATTGATGAAATTTTAACATTTAATCTTTTGACTTTAAATGACGGTTGGATGTGAGTTATTACTTTTTCAACTAAAATAAGTGTGTTTAAAGTCATTTCTGTGCCTGAAATTGGTCAAAATTGGAAGATTTTGAGTAAGCAAAACTCTGTAAAAATGGCAATTTTGGTCACTGTGAGGGTTTAAAAAGTGGTTATTCAACATGAGGCCTGATCCAAATGACATTTTGAATCATTTTTGGTAGAGTCCAAAAAAACAATTTTCTGATGAAAAACGATAACCCCGGACCAGTCGAACGTTGAAAAAATGGTCAATATTGATGAAATTTTAACATTTAATCTTTTCACTTTAAATGACGGTTGGATGTGAGTTATTACTTTTTCAACTAAAATAAGTGTGTTTAAAGTCATTTCTGTGCCTGAAATTGGTCAAATTGGAAGATTTTGAGTAAGCAAAACTCTGTAAAAATGGCAATTTTGGTCACTGTGAGGGTTTAAAAAGTGGTTATTCAACATGAGGCCCGATCCAAATGACATTTTGAATCATTTTTGGTAGAGTCCAAAAAATCAATTTTCTGATGAAAAACGATGACCCCGGACCAGTCGAACGTTGAAAAAATGGTCAATATTGATGAAATTTTAACATTTAATCTTTTGAATTTAAATGACGGTTGGATGTGAGTTATTACTTTTTCAACTGAAATAAGTGTGTTTAAAGTCATTTCTGTGCCTGAAATTGGTCAAAATTGAAGATTTTGAGTAAGCAAAACTCTGTAAAAATGGCAATTTTGGTCACTGTGAGGGTTTAAAAAGTGGTTATTCAACATGAGGCCCGATCAAAATGACATTTTGAATCATTTTTGGAAGAGTCCAAAAAATCCATTTTCTGATGAAAAACGATGACCCCGGACCAGTCGAACGTTGAAAAAATGGTCAATACTGATGAAATTTTAACATTTAATCTTTTGACTTTAAATGACGGTTGGATGTGAGTTATTACTTTTTCAACTAAAATAAGTGTGTTTAAAGTCATTTCTGTGCCTGAAATTGGTCAAAATTGAAGATTTTGAGTAAGCAAAAATCTATAAAAATGGCAATTTTGGTCACTGTGAGGGTTTAAAAAGTGGTTATTCAACATGAGGCCCGATCCAAATGACATTTTGAATCATTTTTGGTAGAGTGCAAAAAATCAATTTTCTGATGGAAAACGATGACCCCGGACCAGTCGAACGTTGAAAAAATGGTCAATATTGATGAAATTTTAACATTTAATCTTTTGACTTTAAATGACGGTTGGATGTGAGTTATTACTTTTTCAACTAAAATAAGTGTGTTTAAAGTCATTTCTGTGCCTGAAATTGGTCAAAATTGAAGATTTTGAGTAAGCAAAACTCTCTAAAAATGGCAATTTTGGTTACTGTGAGGGTTTAAAAAGTGGTTATTCAACATGAGGCCCGATCCAAATGACATTTTGAATCATTTTTGGTAGAGTGCAAAAAATCAATTTTCTGATGAAAAACGATGACCCCGGACCAGTCGAACGTTGAAAAAATGGTCAATATTGATGAAATTTTAACATTTAATCTTTTGACTTTAAATGACGGTTGGATGTGACTTATTACTTTTTCAACTAAAATAAGTGTGTTTAAAGTCATTTCTGTGCCTGAAATTGGTCAAAATTGAAGATTTTGAGTAAGCAAAACTCTGTAAAAATGGCAATTTTGGTCACTGTGAGGGTTTAAAAAGTGGTTATTCAACATGAGGCCCGATCCAAATGACATTTTGAATCATTTTTGGAAGAGTCCAAAAAATCCATTTTCTGATGAAAAACGATGACCCCGGACCAGTCGAACGTTGAAAAAATGGTCAATATTGATGAAATTTTAACATTTAATCTTTTGACTTTAAATGACGGTTGGATGTGAGTTATTACTTTTTCAACTAAAATAAGTGTGTTTAAAGTCATTTCTGTGCCTGAAATTGGTCAAAATTGGAAGATTTTGAGTAAGCAAAACTCTGTAAAAATGGCAATTTTGGTCACTGTGAGGGTTTAAAAAGTGGTTATTCAACATGAGGCCTGATCCAAATGACATTTTGAATCATTTTTGGTAGAGTCCAAAAAAACAATTTTCTGATGAAAAACGATGACCCCGGACCAGTCGAACGTTGAAAAAATGGTCAATATTGATGACATTTTAACATTTAATCTTTTCACATTAAATGACGGTTGGATGTGAGTTATTACTTTTTCAACTAAAATAAGTGTGTTTAAAGTCATTTCTGTGCCTGAAATTGGTCAAATTGGAAGCTTTTGAGTAAGCAAAACTCTGTAAAAATGGCAATTTTGGTCACTGTGAGGGTTTAAAAAGTGGTTATTCAACATGAGGCCCGATCCAAATGACATTTTGAATCATTTTTGGTAGAGTCCAAAAAATCAATTTTCTGATGAAAAACGATGACCCCGGACCAGTCGAACGTTGAAAAAATGGTCAATATTGATGAAATTTTAACATTTAATCTTTTCACATTAAATGACGGTTGGATGTGAGTTATTACTTTTTCAACTAAAATAAGTGTGTTTAAAGTCATTTCTGTGCCTGAAATTGGTCAAATTGGAAGCTTTTGAGTAAGCAAAACTCTGTAAAAATGGCAATTTTGGTCACTGTGAGGGTTTAAAAAGTGGTTATTCAACATGAGGCCCGATCCAAATGACATTTTGAATCATTTTTGGTAGAGACCAAAAAAACAATTTTCTGATGAAAAACGATGACCCCGGACCAGTCGAACGTTGAAAAAATGGTCAATATTGATGAAATTTTAACATTTAATCTTTTCACATTAAATGACGGTTGGATGTGAGTTATTACTTTTTCAACTAAAATAAGTGTGTTTAAAGTCATTTCTGTGCCTGAAATTGGTCAAAATTGGAAGATTTTGAGTAAGCAAAACTCTGTAAAAATGGCAATTTTGGTCACTGTGAGGGTTTAAAAAGTGGTTATTCAACATGAGGCCTGATCCAAATGACATTTTGAATCATTTTTGGTAGAGTCCAAAAAAACAATTTTCTGATGAAAAACGATGACCCCGGACCAGTCGAACGTTGAAAAAATGGTCAATATTGATGAAATTTTAACATTTAATCTTTTCACATTAAATGACGGTTGGATGTGAGTTATTACTTTTTCAACTAAAATAAGTGTGTTTAAAGTCATTTCTGTGCCTGAAATTGGTCAAATTGGAAGCTTTTGAGTAAGCAAAACTCTGTAAAAATGGCAATTTTGGTCACTTTGAGGGTTTAAAAAGTGGTTATTCAACATGAGGCCCGATCCAAATGACATTTTGAATCATTTTTGGTAGAGTCCAAAAAATCAATTTTCTGATGAAAAACGATGACCCCGGACCAGTCGAACGTTGAAAAAATGGTCAATATTGATGAAATTTTAACATTTAATCTTTTGACTTTAAATGACGGTTGGATGTGAGTTATTACTTTTTCAACTAAAATAAGTGTGTTTAAAGTCATTTCTGTGCCTGAAATTGGTCAAAATTGAAGATTTTGAGTAAGCAAAACTCTGTAAAAATGGCAATTTTGGTCACTGTGAGGGTTTAAAAAGTGGTTATTCAACATGAGGCCTGATCCAAATGACATTTTGAATCATTTTTGGTAGAGACCAAAAAAACAATTTTCTGATGAAAAATGATGACCCCGGACCAGTCGAACGTTGAAAAAATGGTCAATATTGATGAAATTTTAACATTTAATCTTTTCACTTTAAATGACGGTTGGATGTGAGTTATTACTTTTTCAACTAAAATAAGTGTGTTTAAAGTCATTTCTGTGCCTGAAATTGGTCAAATTGGAAGATTTTGAGTAAGCAAAACTCTGTAAAAATGGCAATTTTGGTCACTGTGAGGGTTTAAAAAGTGGTTATTCAACATGAGGCCCGATCCAAATGACATTTTGAATCATTTTTGGTAGAGTCCAAAAAATCAATTTTCTGATGAAAAACGATGACCCCGGACCAGTCGAACGTTGAAAAAATGGTCAATATTGATGAAATTTTAACATTTAATCTTTTGACTTTAAATGACGGTTGGATGTGAGTTATTACTTTTTCAACTGAAATAAGTGTGTTTAAAGTCATTTCTGTGCCTGAAATTGGTCAAAATTGAAGATTTTGAGTGAGCAAAACTCTGTAAAAATGGCAATTTTGGTCACTGTGAGGGTTTAAAAAGTGGTTATTCAACATGAGGCCCGATCAAAATGACATTTTGAATCATTTTTGGAAGAGTCCAAAAAATCCATTTTCTGATGAAAAACGATGACCCCGGACCAGTCGAACGTTGAAAAAATGGTCAATACTGATGAAATTTTAACATTTAATCTTTTGACTTTAAATGACGGTTGGATGTGAGTTATTACTTTTTCAACTAAAATAAGTGTGTTTAAAGTCATTTCTGTGCCTGAAATTGGTCAAAATTGAAGATTTTGAGTAAGCAAAACTCTGTAAAAATGGCAATTTTGGTCACTGTGAGGGTTTAAAAAGTGGTTATTCAACATGAGGCCCGATCCAAATGACATTTTGAATCATTTTTGGTAGAGTGCAAAAAATCAATTTTCTGATGGAAAACGATGACCCCGGACCAGTCGAACGTTGAAAAAATGGTCAATATTGATGAAATTTTAACATTTAATCTTTTGACTTTAAATGACGGTTGGATGTGAGTTATTACTTTTTCAACTAAAATAAGTGTGTTTAAAGTCATTTCTGTGCCTGAAATTGGTCAAAATTGAAGATTTTGAGTAAGCAAAACTCTGTAAAAATGGCAATTTTGGTTACTGTGAGGGTTTAAAAAGTGGTTATTCAACATGAGGCCCGATCCAAATGACATTTTGAATCATTTTTGGTAGAGTGCAAAAAATCAATTTTCTGATGAAAAACGATGACCCCGGACCAGTCGAACGTTGAAAAAATGGTCAATATTGATGAAATTTTAACATTTAATCTTTTGACTTTAAATGACGGTTGGATGTGAGTTATTACTTTTTCAACTAAAATAAGTGTGTTTAAAGTCATTTCTGTGCCTGAAATTGGTCAAAATTGAAGATTTTGAGTAAGCAAAACTCTGTAAAAATGGCAATTTTGGTCACTGTGAGGGTTTAAAAAGTGGTTATTCAACATGAGGCCCGATCCAAATGACATTTTGAATCATTTTTGGAAGAGTCCAAAAAATCCATTTTCTGATGAAAAACGATGACCCCGGACCAGTCGAACGTTGAAAAAATGGTCAATATTGATGAAATTTTAACATTTAATCTTTTGACTTTAAATGACGGTTGGATGTGAGTTATTACTTTTTCAACTAAAATAAGTGTGTTTAAAGTCATTTCTGTGCCTGAAATTGGTCAAAATTGGAAGATTTTGAGTAAGCAAAACTCTGTAAAAATGGCAATTTTGGTCACTGTGAGGGTTTAAAAAGTGGTTATTCAACATGAGGCCTGATCCAAATGACATTTTGAATCATTTTTGGTAGAGTCCAAAAAAACAATTTTCTGATGAAAAACGATAACCCCGGACCAGTCGAACGTTGAAAAAATGGTCAATATTGATGAAATTTTAACATTTAATCTTTTCACTTTAAATGACGGTTGGATGTGAGTTATTACTTTTTCAACTAAAATAAGTGTGTTTAAAGTCATTTCTGTGCCTGAAATTGGTCAAATTGGAAGATTTTGAGTAAGCAAAACTCTGTAAAAATGGCAATTTTGGTCACTGTGAGGGTTTAAAAAGTGGTTATTCAACATGAGGCCCGATCCAAATGACATTTTGAATCATTTTTGGTAGAGTCCAAAAAATCAATTTTCTGATGAAAAACGATGACCCCGGACCAGTCGAACGTTGAAAAAATGGTCAATATTGATGAAATTTTAACATTTAATCTTTTGAATTTAAATGACGGTTGGATGTGAGTTATTACTTTTTCAACTGAAATAAGTGTGTTTAAAGTCATTTCTGTGCCTGAAATTGGTCAAAATTGAAGATTTTGAGTAAGCAAAACTCTGTAAAAATGGCAATTTTGGTCACTGTGAGGGTTTAAAAAGTGGTTATTCAACATGAGGCCCGATCAAAATGACATTTTGAATCATTTTTGGAAGAGTCCAAAAAATCCATTTTCTGATGAAAAACGATGACCCCGGACCAGTCGAACGTTGAAAAAATGGTCAATACTGATGAAATTTTAACATTTAATCTTTTGACTTTAAATGACGGTTGGATGTGAGTTATTACTTTTTCAACTAAAATAAGTGTGTTTAAAGTCATTTCTGTGCCTGAAATTGGTCAAAATTGAAGATTTTGAGTAAGCAAAAATCTATAAAAATGGCAATTTTGGTCACTGTGAGGGTTTAAAAAGTGGTTATTCAACATGAGGCCCGATCCAAATGACATTTTGAATCATTTTTGGTAGAGTGCAAAAAATCAATTTTCTGATGGAAAACGATGACCCCGGACCAGTCGAACGTTGAAAAAATGGTCAATATTGATGAAATTTTAACATTTAATCTTTTGACTTTAAATGACGGTTGGATGTGAGTTATTACTTTTTCAACTAAAATAAGTGTGTTTAAAGTCATTTCTGTGCCTGAAATTGGTCAAAATTGAAGATTTTGAGTAAGCAAAACTCTCTAAAAATGGCAATTTTGGTTACTGTGAGGGTTTAAAAAGTGGTTATTCAACATGAGGCCCGATCCAAATGACATTTTGAATCATTTTTGGTAGAGTGCAAAAAATCAATTTTCTGATGAAAAACGATGACCCCGGACCAGTCGAACGTTGAAAAAATGGTCAATATTGATGAAATTTTAACATTTAATCTTTTGACTTTAAATGACGGTTGGATGTGACTTATTACTTTTTCAACTAAAATAAGTGTGTTTAAAGTCATTTCTGTGCCTGAAATTGGTCAAAATTGAAGATTTTGAGTAAGCAAAACTCTGTAAAAATGGCAATTTTGGTCACTGTGAGGGTTTAAAAAGTGGTTATTCAACATGAGGCCCGATCCAAATGACATTTTGAATCATTTTTGGAAGAGTCCAAAAAATCCATTTTCTGATGAAAAACGATGACCCCGGACCAGTCGAACGTTGAAAAAATGGTCAATATTGATGAAATTTTAACATTTAATCTTTTGACTTTAAATGACGGTTGGATGTGAGTTATTACTTTTTCAACTAAAATAAGTGTGTTTAAAGTCATTTCTGTGCCTGAAATTGGTCAAAATTGGAAGATTTTGAGTAAGCAAAACTCTGTAAAAATGGCAATTTTGGTCACTGTGAGGGTTTAAAAAGTGGTTATTCAACATGAGGCCTGATCCAAATGACATTTTGAATCATTTTTGGTAGAGTCCAAAAAAACAATTTTCTGATGAAAAACGATGACCCCGGACCAGTCGAACGTTGAAAAAATGGTCAATATTGATGACATTTTAACATTTAATCTTTTCACATTAAATGACGGTTGGATGTGAGTTATTACTTTTTCAACTAAAATAAGTGTGTTTAAAGTCATTTCTGTGCCTGAAATTGGTCAAATTGGAAGCTTTTGAGTAAGCAAAACTCTGTAAAAATGGCAATTTTGGTCACTGTGAGGGTTTAAAAAGTGGTTATTCAACATGAGGCCCGATCCAAATGACATTTTGAATCATTTTTGGTAGAGTCCAAAAAATCAATTTTCTGATGAAAAACGATGACCCCGGACCAGTCGAACGTTGAAAAAATGGTCAATATTGATGAAATTTTAACATTTAATCTTTTCACATTAAATGACGGTTGGATGTGAGTTATTACTTTTTCAACTAAAATAAGTGTGTTTAAAGTCATTTCTGTGCCTGAAATTGGTCAAATTGGAAGCTTTTGAGTAAGCAAAACTCTGTAAAAATGGCAATTTTGGTCACTGTGAGGGTTTAAAAAGTGGTTATTCAACATGAGGCCCGATCCAAATGACATTTTGAATCATTTTTGGTAGAGACCAAAAAAACAATTTTCTGATGAAAAACGATGACCCCGGACCAGTCGAACGTTGAAAAAATGGTCAATATTGATGAAATTTTAACATTTAATCTTTTCACTTTAAATGACGGTTGGATGTGAGTTATTACTTTTTCAACTAAAATAAGTGTGTTTAAAGTCATTTCTGTGCCTGAAATTGGTCAAATTGGAAGATTTTGAGTAAGCAAAACTCTGTAAAAATGGCAATTTTGGTCACTGTGAGGGTTTAAAAAGTGGTTATTCAACATGAGGCCCGATCCAAATGACATTTTGAATCATTTTTGGTAGAGTCCAAAAAATCAATTTTCTGATGAAAAACGATGACCCCGGACCAGTCGAACGTTGAAAAAATGGTCAATATTGATGAAATTTTAACATTTAATCTTTTGACTTTAAATGACGGTTGGATGTGAGTTATTACTTTTTCAACTGAAATAAGTGTGTTTAAAGTCATTTCTGTGCCTGAAATTGGTCAAAATTGAAGATTTTGAGTGAGCAAAACTCTGTAAAAATGGCAATTTTGGTCACTGTGAGGGTTTAAAAAGTGGTTATTCAACATGAGGCCCGATCAAAATGACATTTTGAATCATTTTTGGAAGAGTCCAAAAAATCCATTTTCTGATGAAAAACGATGACCCCGGACCAGTCGAACGTTGAAAAAATGGTCAATATTGATGAAATTTTAACATTTAATCTTTTGACTTTAAATGACGGTTGGATGTGAGTTATTACTTTTTCAACTAAAATAAGTGTGTTTAAAGTCATTTCTGTGCCTGAAATTGGTCAAAATTGAAGATTTTGAGTAAGCAAAACTCTGTAAAAATGGCAATTTTGGTCACTGTGAGGGTTTAAAAAGTGGTTATTCAACATGAGGCCCGATCCAAATGACATTTTGAATCATTTTTGGAAGAGTCCAAAAAATCCATTTTCTGATGAAAAACGATGACCCCGGACCAGTCGAACGTTGAAAAAATGGTCAATACTGATGAAATTTTAACATTTAATCTTTTGACTTTAAATGACGGTTGGATGTGAGTTATTACTTTTTCAACTAAAATAAGTGTGTTTAAAGTCATTTCTGTGCCTGAAATTGGTCAAAATTGAAGATTTTGAGTAAGCAAAACTCTGTAAAAATGGCAATTTTGGTCACTGTGAGGGTTTAAAAAGTGGTTATTCAACATGAGGCCCGATCCAAATGACATTTTGAATCATTTTTGGTAGAGTGCAAAAAATCAATTTTCTGATGGAAAACGATGACCCCGGACCAGTCGAACGTTGAAAAAATGGTCAATATTGATGAAATTTTAACATTTAATCTTTTGACTTTAAATGACGGTTGGATGTGAGTTATTACTTTTTCAACTAAAATAAGTGTGTTTAAAGTCATTTCTGTGCCTGAAATTGGTCAAAATTGAAAATTTTGAGTAAGCAAAACTCTGTAAAAATGGCAATTTTGGTTACTGTGAGGGTTTAAAAAGTGGTTATTCAACATGAGGCCCGATCCAAATGACATTTTGAATCATTTTTGGTAGAGTGCAAAAAATCAATTTTCTGATGAAAAACGATGACCCCGGACCAGTCGAACGTTGAAAAAATGGTCAATATTGATGAAATTTTAACATTTAATCTTTTGACTTTAAATGACGGTTGGATGTGAGTTATTACTTTTTCAACTAAAATAAGTGTGTTTAAAGTCATTTCTGTGCCTGAAATTGGTCAAAATTGAAGATTTTGAGTAAGCAAAACTCTGTAAAAATGGCAATTTTGGTCACTGTGAGGGTTTAAAAAGTGGTTATTCAACATGAGGCCCGATCCAAATGACATTTTGAATCATTTTTGGTAGAGTCCAAAAAATCAATTTTCTGATGAAAAACGATGACCCCGGACCAGTCGAACGTTGAAAAAATGGTCAATATTGATGAAATTTTAACATTTAATCTTTTGAATTTAAATGACGGTTGGATGTGAGTTATTACTTTTTCAACTGAAATAAGTGTGTTTAAAGTCATTTCTGTGCCTGAAATTGGTCAAAATTGAAGATTTTGAGTAAGCAAAACTCTGTAAAAATGGCAATTTTGGTCACTGTGAGGGTTTAAAAAGTGGTTATTCAACATGAGGCCCGATCCAAATGACATTTTGAATCATTTTTGGAAGAGTCCAAAAAATCCATTTTCTGATGAAAAACGATGACCCCGGACCAGTCGAACGTTGAAAAAATGGTCAATACTGATGAAATTTTAACATTTAATCTTTTGACTTTAAATGACGGTTGGATGTGAGTTATTACTTTTTCAACTAAAATAAGTGTGTTTAAAGTCATTTCTGTGCCTGAAATTGGTCAAAATTTAAGATTTTGAGTAAGCAAAAATCTATAAAAATGGCAATTTTGGTCACTGTGAGGGTTTAAAAAGTGGTTATTCAACATGAGGCCCGATCCAAATGACATTTTGAATCATTTTTGGTAGAGTGCAAAAAATCAATTTTCTGATGAAAAACGATGACCCCGGACCAGTCGAACATTGAAAAAATGGTCAATATTGATGAAATTTTAACATTTAATCTTTTGACTTTAAATGACGGTTGGATGTGACTTATTACTTTTTCAACTAAAATAAGTGTGTTTAAAGTCATTTCTGTGCCTGAAATTGGTCAAAATTGAAGATTTTGAGTAAGCAAAACTCTGTAAAAATGGCAATTTTGGTCACTGTGAGGGTTTAAAAAGTGGTTATTCAACATGAGGCCCGATCCAAATGACATTTTGAATCATTTTTGGAAGAGTCCAAAAAATCCATTTTCTGATGAAAAACGATGACCCCGGACCAGTCGAACGTTGAAAAAATGGTCAATATTGATGAAATTTTAACATTTAATCTTTTGACTTTAAATGACGGTTGGATGTGAGTTATTACTTTTTCAACTAAAATAAGTGTGTTTAAAGTCATTTCTGTGCCTGAAATTGGTCAAAATTGGAAGATTTTGAGTAAGCAAAACTCTGTAAAAATGGCAATTTTGGTCACTGTGAGGGTTTAAAAAGTGGTTATTCAACATGAGGCCCGATCCAAATGACATTTTGAATCATTTTTGGTAGAGTCCAAAAAAACAATTTTCTGATGAAAAACGATGACCCCGGACCAGTCGAACGTTGAAAAAATGGTCAATATTGATGAAATTTTAACATTTAATCTTTTGACTTTAAATGACGGTTGGATGTGAGTTATTACTTTTTCAACTAAAATAAGTGTGTTTAAAGTCATTTCTGTGCCTGAAATTGGTCAAAATTGGAAGATTTTGAGTAAGCAAAACTCTGTAAAAATGGCAATTTTGGTCACTGTGAGGGTTTAAAAAGTGGTTATTCAACATGAGGCCTGATCCAAATGACATTTTGAATCATTTTTGGTAGAGTCCAAAAAAACAATTTTCTGATGAAAAACGATGACCCCGGACCAGTCGAACGTTGAAAAAATGGTCAATATTGATGAAATTTTAACATTTAATCTTTTCACATTAAATGACGGTTGGATGTGAGTTATTACTTTTTCAACTAAAATAAGTGTGTTTAAAGTCATTTCTGTGCCTGAAATTGGTCAAATTGGAAGCTTTTGAGTAAGCAAAACTCTGTAAAAATGGCAATTTTGGTCACTGTGAGGGTTTAAAAAGTGGTTATTCAACATGAGGCCCGATCCAAATGACATTTTGAATCATTTTTGGTAGAGTCCAAAAAATCAATTTTCTGATGAAAAACGATGACCCCGGACCAGTCGAACGTTGAAAAAATGGTCAATATTGATGAAATTTTAACATTTAATCTTTTGACTTTAAATGACGGTTGGATGTGAGTTATTACTTTTTCAACTAAAATAAGTGTGTTTAAAGTCATTTCTGTGCCTGAAATTGGTCAAAATTGAAGATTTTGAGTAAGCAAAACTCTGTAAAAATGGCAATTTTGGTCACTGTGAGGGTTTAAAAAGTGGTTATTCAACATGAGGCCTGATCCAAATGACATTTTGAATCATTTTTGGTAGAGACCAAAAAAACAATTTTCTGATGAAAAACGATGACCCCGGACCAGTCGAACGTTGAAAAAATGGTCAATATTGATGAAATTTTAACATTTAATCTGTTCACTTTAAATGACGGTTGGATGTGAGTTATTACTTTTTCAACTAAAATAAGTGTGTTTAAAGTCATTTCTGTGCCTGAAATTGGTCAAATTGGAAGATTTTGAGTAAGCAAAACTCTGTAAAAATGGCAATTTTGGTCACTGTGAGGGTTTAAAAAGTGGTTATTCAACATGAGGCCCGATCCAAATGACATTTTGAATCATTTTTGGTAGAGTCCAAAAAATCAATTTTCTGATGAAAAACGATGACCCCGGACCAGTCGAACGTTGAAAAAATGGTCAATATTGATGAAATTTTAACATTTAATCTTTTGACTTTAAATGACGGTTGGATGTGAGTTATTACTTTTTCAACTGAAATAAGTGTGTTTAAAGTCATTTCTGTGCCTGAAATTGGTCAAAATTGAAGATTTTGAGTGAGCAAAACTCTGTAAAAATGGCAATTTTGGTCACTGTGAGGGTTTAAAAAGTGGTTATTCAACATGAGGCCCGATCAAAATGACATTTTGAATCATTTTTGGAAGAGTCCAAAAAATCCATTTTCTGATGAAAAACGATGACCCCGGACCAGTCGAACGTTGAAAAAATGGTCAATACTGATGAAATTTTAACATTTAATCTTTTGACTTTAAATGACGGTTGGATGTGAGTTATTACTTTTTCAACTAAAATAAGTGTGTTTAAAGTCATTTCTGTGCCTGAAATTGGTCAAAATTGAAGATTTTGAGTAAGCAAAACTCTGTAAAAATGGCAATTTTGGTCACTGTGAGGGTTTAAAAAGTGGTTATTCAACATGAGGCCCGATCCAAATGACATTTTGAATCATTTTTGGTAGAGTGCAAAAAATCAATTTTCTGATGAAAAACGATGACCCCGGACCAGTCGAACGTTGAAAAAATGGTCAATATTGATGAAATTTTAACATTTAATCTTTTGACTTTAAATGACGGTTGGATGTGAGTTATTACTTTTTCAACTAAAATAAGTGTGTTTAAAGTCATTTCTGTGCCTGAAATTGGTCAAAATTGAAGATTTTGAGTAAGCAAAACTCTGTAAAAATGGCAATTTTGGTCACTGTGAGGGTTTAAAAAGTGGTTATTCAACATGAGGCCCGATCCAAATGACATTTTGAATCATTTTTGGAAGAGTCCAAAAAATCCATTTTCTGATGAAAAACGATAACCCCGGACCAGTCGAACGTTGAAAAAATGGTCAATATTGATGAAATTTTAACATTTAATCTTTTGACTTTAAATGACGGTTGGATGTGAGTTATTACTTTTTCAACTAAAATAAGTGTGTTTAAAGTCATTTCTGTGCCTGAAATTGGTCAAAATTGGAAGATTTTGAGTAAGCAAAACTCTGTAAAAATGGCAATTTTGGTCACTGTGAGGGTTTAAAAAGTGGTTATTCAACATGAGGCCCGATCCAAATGACATTTTGAATCATTTTTGGTAGAGTCCAAAAAAACAATTTTCTGATGAAAAACGATAACCCCGGACCAGTCGAACGTTGAAAAAATGGTCAATATTGATGAAATTTTAACATTTAATCTTTTCACTTTAAATGACGGTTGGATGTGAGTTATTACTTTTTCAACTAAAATAAGTGTGTTTAAAGTCATTTCTGTGCCTGAAATTGGTCAAATTGGAAGATTTTGAGTAAGCAAAACTCTGTAAAAATGGCAATTTTGGTCACTGTGAGGGTTTAAAAAGTGGTTATTCAACATGAGGCCCGATCCAAATGACATTTTGAATCATTTTTGGTAGAGTCCAAAAAATCAATTTTCTGATGAAAAACGATGACCCCGGACCAGTCGAACGTTGAAAAAATGGTCAATATTGATGAAATTTTAACATTTAATCTTTTGAATTTAAATGACGGTTGGATGTGAGTTATTACTTTTTCAACTGAAATAAGTGTGTTTAAAGTCATTTCTGTGCCTGAAATTGGTCAAAATTGAAGATTTTGAGTAAGCAAAACTCTGTAAAAATGGCAATTTTGGTCACTGTGAGGGTTTAAAAAGTGGTTATTCAACATGAGGCCCGATCCAAATGACATTTTGAATCATTTTTGGAAGAGTCCAAAAAATCCATTTTCTGATGAAAAACGATGACCCCGGACCAGTCGAACGTTGAAAAAATGGTCAATACTGATGAAATTTTAACATTTAATCTTTTGACTTTAAATGACGGTTGGATGTGAGTTATTACTTTTTCAACTAAAATAAGTGTGTTTAAAGTCATTTCTGTGCCTGAAATTGGTCAAAATTGAAGATTTTGAGTAAGCAAAAATCTATAAAAATGGCAATTTTGGTCACTGTGAGGGTTTAAAAAGTGGTTATTCAACATGAGGCCCGATCCAAATGACATTTTGAATCATTTTTGGTAGAGTGCAAAAAATCAATTTTCTGATGGAAAACGATGACCCCGGACCAGTCGAACGTTGAAAAAATGGTCAATATTGATGAAATTTTAACATTTAATCTTTTGACTTTAAATGACGGTTGGATGTGAGTTATTACTTTTTCAACTAAAATAAGTGTGTTTAAAGTCATTTCTGTGCCTGAAATTGGTCAAAATTGAAGATTTTGAGTAAGCAAAACTCTCTAAAAATGGCAATTTTGGTTACTGTGAGGGTTTAAAAAGTGGTTATTCAACATGAGGCCCGATCCAAATGACATTTTGAATCATTTTTGGTAGAGTGCAAAAAATCAATTTTCTGATGAAAAACGATGACCCCGGACCAGTCGAACGTTGAAAAAATGGTCAATATTGATGAAATTTTAACATTTAATCTTTTGACTTTAAATGACGGTTGGATGTGACTTATTACTTTTTCAACTAAAATAAGTGTGTTTAAAGTCATTTCTGTGCCTGAAATTGGTCAAAATTGAAGATTTTGAGTAAGCAAAACTCTGTAAAAATGGCAATTTTGGTCACTGTGAGGGTTTAAAAAGTGGTTATTCAACATGAGGCCCGATCCAAATGACATTTTGAATCATTTTTGGAAGAGTCCAAAAAATTCATTTTCTGATGAAAAACGATGACCCCGGACCAGTCGAACGTTGAAAAAATGGTCAATATTGATGAAATTTTAACATTTAATCTTTTGACTTTAAATGACGGTTGGATGTTAGTTATTACTTTTTCAACTAAAATAAGTGTGTTTAAAGTCATTTCTGTGCCTGAAATTGGTCAAAATTGGAAGATTTTGAGTAAGCAAAACTCTCTAAAAATGGCAATTTTGGTCACTGTGAGGGTTTAAAAAGTGGTTATTCAACATGAGGCCTGATCCAAATGACATTTTGAATCATTTTTGGTAGAGTCCAAAAAAACAATTTTCTGATGAAAAACGATGACCCCGGACCAGTCGAACGTTGAAAAAATGGTCAATATTGATGAAATTTTAACATTTAATCTTTTCACATTAAATGACGGTTGGATGTGAGTTATTACTTTTTCAACTAAAATAAGTGTGTTTAAAGTCATTTCTGTGCCTGAAATTGGTCAAATTGGAAGCTTTTGAGTAAGCAAAACTCTGTAAAAATGGCAATTTTGGTCACTGTGAGGGTTTAAAAAGTGGTTATTCAACATGAGGCCCGATCCAAATGACATTTTGAATCATTTTTGGTAGAGTCCAAAAAATCAATTTTCTGATGAAAAACGATGACCCCGGACCAGTCGAACGTTGAAAAAATGGTCAATATTGATGAAATTTTAACATTTAATCTTTTGACTTTAAATGACGGTTGGATGTGAGTTATTACTTTTTCAACTAAAATAAGTGTGTTTAAAGTCATTTCTGTGCCTGAAATTGGTCAAAATTGAAGATTTTGAGTAAGCAAAACTCTGTAAAAATGGCAATTTTGGTCACTGTGAGGGTTTAAAAAGTGGTTATTCAACATGAGGCCTGATCCAAATGACATTTTGAATCATTTTTGGTAGAGACCAAAAAAACAATTTTCTGATGAAAAACGATGACCCCGGACCAGTCGAACGTTGAAAAAATGGTCAATATTGATGAAATTTTAACATTTAATCTTTTCACTTTAAATGACGGTTGGATG
Organism: Lissotriton vulgaris; assembly: GCF_964263255.1. NCBI lineage: Eukaryota > Metazoa > Chordata > Amphibia > Caudata > Salamandridae > Lissotriton > Lissotriton vulgaris. Next base: position 11,041 of record NW_028247896.1, on the reverse strand, counting down.
TGAGTTATTACTTTTTCAACTAAAATAAGTGTGTTTAAAGTCATTTCTGTGCCTGAAATTGGTCAAATTGGAAGATTTTGAGTAAGCAAAACTCTGTAAAAATGGCAATTTTGGTCACTGTGAGGGTTTAAAAAGTGGTTATTCAACATGAGGCCCGATCCAAATGACATTTTGAATCATTTTTGGTAGAGTCCAAAAAATCAATTTTCTGATGAAAAACGATGACCCCGGACCAGTCGAACGTTGAAAAAATGGTCAATATTGATGAAATTTTAACATTTAATCTTTTGACTTTAAATGACGGTTGGATGTGAGTTATTACTTTTTCAACTGAAATAAGTGTGTTTAAAGTCATTTCTGTGCCTGAAATTGGTCAAAATTGAAGATTTTGAGTGAGCAAAACTCTGTAAAAATGGCAATTTTGGTCACTGTGAGGGTTTAAAAAGTGGTTATTCAACATGAGGCCCGATCAAAATGACATTTTGAATCATTTTTGGAAGAGTCCAAAAAATCCATTTTCTGATGAAAAACGATGACCCCGGACCAGTCGAACGTTGAAAAAATGGTCAATACTGATGAAATTTTAACATTTAATCTTTTGACTTTAAATGACGGTTGGATGTGAGTTATTACTTTTTCAACTAAAATAAGTGTGTTTAAAGTCATTTCTGTGCCTGAAATTGGTCAAAATTGAAGATTTTGAGTAAGCAAAACTCTGTAAAAATGGCAATTTTGGTCACTGTGAGGGTTTAAAAAGTGGTTATTCAACATGAGGCCCGATCCAAATGACATTTTGAATCATTTTTGGTAGAGTGCAAAAAATCAATTTTCTGATGGAAAACGATGACCCCGGACCAGTCGAACGTTGAAAAAATGGTCAATATTGATGAAATTTTAACATTTAATCTTTTGACTTTAAATGACGGTTGGATGTGAGTTATTACTTTTTCAACTAAAATAAGTGTGTTTAAAGTCATTTCTGTGCCTGAAATTGGTCAAAATTGAAGATTTTGAGTAAGCAAAACTCTGTAAAAATGGCAATTTTGGTTACTGTGAGGGTATAAAAAGTGGTTATTCAACATGAGGCCCGATCCAAATGACATTTTGAATCATTTTTGGTAGAGTGCAAAAAATCAATTTTCTGATGAAAAACGATGACCCCGGACCAGTCGAACGTTGAAAAAATGGTCAATATTGATGAAATTTTAACATTTAATCTTTTGACTTTAAATGACGGTTGGATGTGAGTTATTACTTTTTCAACTAAAATAAGTGTGTTTAAAGTCATTTCTGTGCCTGAAATTGGTCAAAATTGAAGATTTTGAGTAAGCAAAACTCTGTAAAAATGGCAATTTTGGTCACTGTGAGGGTTTAAAAAGTGGTTATTCAACATGAGGCCCGATCAAAATGACATTTTGAATCATTTTTGGAAGAGTCCAAAAAATCCATTTTCTGATGAAAAACGATGACCCCGGACCAGTCGAACGTTGAAAAAATGGTCAATACTGATGAAATTTTAACATTTAATCTTTTGACTTTAAATGACGGTTGGATGTGAGTTATTACTTTTTCAACTAAAATAAGTGTGTTTAAAGTCATTTCTGTGCCTGAAATTGGTCAAATTGGAAGATTTTGAGTAAGCAAAACTCTGTAAAAATGGCAATTTTGGTCACTGTGAGGGTTTAAAAAGTGGTTATTCAACATGAGGCCCGATCCAAATGACATTTTGAATCATTTTTGGTAGAGTCCAAAAAATCAATTTTCTGATGAAAAACGATGACCCCGGACCAGTCGAACGTTGAAAAAATGGTCAATACTGATGAAATTTTAACATTTAATCTTTTGACTTTAAATGACGGTTGGATGTGAGTTATTACTTTTTCAACTGAAATAAGTGTGTTTAAAGTCATTTCTGTGCCTGAAATTGGTCAAAATTGAAGATTTTGAGTGAGCAAAACTCTGTAAAAATGGCAATTTTGGTCACTGTGAGGGTTTAAAAAGTGGTTATTCAACATGAGGCCCGATCAAAATGACATTTTGAATCATTTTTGGAAGAGTCCAAAAAATCCATTTTCTGATGAAAAACGATGACCCCGGACCAGTCGAACGTTGAAAAAATGGTCAATATTGATGAAATTTTAACATTTAATCTTTTGACTTTAAATGACGGTTGGATGTGAGTTATTACTTTTTCAACTAAAATAAGTGTGTTTAAAGTCATTTCTGTGCCTGAAATTGGTCAAAATTGAAGATTTTGAGTAAGCAAAACTCTGTAAAAATGGCAATTTTGGTCACTGTGAGGGTTTAAAAAGTGGTTATTCAACATGAGGCCCGATCAAAATGACATTTTGAATCATTTTTGGAAGAGTCCAAAAAATCCATTTTCTGATGAAAAACGATGACCCCGGACCAGTCGAACGTTGAAAAAATGGTCAATACTGATGAAATTTTAACATTTAATCTTTTGACTTTAAATGACGGTTGGATGTGAGTTATTACTTTTTCAACTAAAATAAGTGTGTTTAAAGTCATTTCTGTGCCTGAAATTGGTCAAAATTGAAGATTTTGAGTAAGCAAAACTCTGTAAAAATGGCAATTTTGGTCACTGTGAGGGTTTAAAAAGTGGTTATTCAACATGAGGCCCGATCCAAATGACATTTTGAATCATTTTTGGTAGAGTGCAAAAAATCAATTTTCTGATGGAAAACGATGACCCCGGACCAGTCGAACGTTGAAAAAATGGTCAATATTGATGAAATTTTAACATTTAATCTTTTGACTTTAAATGACGGTTGGATGTGAGTTATTACTTTTTCAACTAAAATAAGTGTGTTTAAAGTCATTTCTGTGCCTGAAATTGGTCAAAATTGAAGATTTTGAGTAAGCAAAACTCTGTAAAAATGGCAATTTTGGTTACTGTGAGGGTTTAAAAAGTGGTTATTCAACATGAGGCCCGATCCAAATGACATTTTGAATCATTTTTGGTAGAGTGCAAAAAATCAATTTTCTGATGAAAAACGATGACCCCGGACCAGTCGAACGTTGAAAAAATGGTCAATATTGATGAAATTTTAACATTTAATCTTTTGACTTTAAATGACGGTTGGATGTGAGTTATTACTTTTTCAACTGAAATAAGTGTGTTTAAAGTCATTTCTGTGCCTGAAATTGGTCAAAATTGAAGATTTTGAGTAAGCAAAACTCTGTAAAAATGGCAATTTTGGTCACTGTGAGGGTTTAAAAAGTGGTTATTCAACATGAGGCCCGATCCAAATGACATTTTGAATCATTTTTGGTAGAGTCCAAAAAATCCATTTTCTGATGAAAAACGAAGACCCCGGACCAGTCGAACGTTGAAAAAATGGTCAATATTGATGAAATTTTAACATTTAATCTTTTGAATTTAAATGACGGTTGGATGTGAGTTATTACTTTTTCAACTGAAATAAGTGTGTTTAAAGTCATTTCTGTGCCTGAAATTGGTCAAAATTGAAGATTTTGAGTAAGCAAAACTCTGTAAAAATGGCAATTTTGGTCACTGTGAGGGTTTAAAAAGTGGTTATTCAACATGAGGCCCGATCCAAATGACATTTTGAATCATTTTTGGAAGAGTCCAAAAAATCCATTTTCTGATGAAAAACGATGACCCCGGACCAGTCGAACGTTGAAAAAATGGTCAATACTGATGAAATTTTAACATTTAATCTTTTGACTTTAAATGACGGTTGGATGTGAGTTATTACTTTTTCAACTAAAATAAGTGTGTTTAAAGTCATTTCTGTGCCTGAAATTGGTCAAAATTGAAGATTTTGAGTAAGCAAAAATCTATAAAAATGGCAATTTTGGTCACTGTGAGGGTTTAAAAAGTGGTTATTCAACATGAGGCCCGATCCAAATGACATTTTGAATCATTTTTGGTAGAGTGCAAAAAATCAATTTTCTGATGGAAAACGATGACCCCGGACCAGTCGAACGTTGAAAAAATGGTCAATATTGATGAAATTTTAACATTTAATCTTTTGACTTTAAATGACGGTTGGATGTGAGTTATTACTTTTTCAACTAAAATAAGTGTGTTTAAAGTCATTTCTGTGCCTGAAATTGGTCAAAATTGAAGATTTTGAGTAAGCAAAACTCTCTAAAAATGGCAATTTTGGTTACTGTGAGGGTTTAAAAAGTGGTTATTCAACATGAGGCCCGATCCAAATGACATTTTGAATCATTTTTGGTAGAGTGCAAAAAATCAATTTTCTGATGAAAAACGATGACCCCGGACCAGTCGAACATTGAAAAAATGGTCAATATTGATGAAATTTTAACATTTAATCTTTTGACTTTAAATGACGGTTGGATGTGACTTATTACTTTTTCAACTAAAATAAGTGTGTTTAAAGTCATTTCTGTGCCTGAAATTGGTCAAAATTGAAGATTTTGAGTAAGCAAAACTCTGTAAAAATGGCAATTTTGGTCACTGTGAGGGTTTAAAAAGTGGTTATTCAACATGAGGCCCGATCCAAATGACATTTTGAATCATTTTTGGAAGAGTCCAAAAAATCCATTTTCTGATGAAAAACGATGACCCCGGACCAGTCGAACGTTGAAAAAATGGTCAATATTGATGAAATTTTAACATTTAATCTTTTGACTTTAAATGACGGTTGGATGTGAGTTATTACTTTTTCAACTAAAATAAGTGTGTTTAAAGTCATTTCTGTGCCTGAAATTGGTCAAAATTGGAAGATTTTGAGTAAGCAAAACTCTGTAAAAATGGCAATTTTGGTCACTGTGAGGGTTTAAAAAGTGGTTATTCAACATGAGGCCTGATCCAAATGACATTTTGAATCATTTTTGGTAGAGTCCAAAAAAACAATTTTCTGATGAAAAACGATGACCCCGGACCAGTCGAACGTTGAAAAAATGGTCAATATTGATGAAATTTTAACATTTAATCTTTTCACATTAAATGACGGTTGGATGTGAGTTATTACTTTTTCAACTAAAATAAGTGTGTTTAAAGTCATTTCTGTGCCTGAAATTGGTCAAATTGGAAGCTTTTGAGTAAGCAAAACTCTGTAAAAATGGCAATTTTGGTCACTGTGAGGGTTTAAAAAGTGGTTATTCAACATGAGGCCCGATCCAAATGACATTTTGAATCATTTTTGGTAGAGTCCAAAAAATCAATTTTCTGATGAAAAACGATGACCCCGGACCAGTCGAACGTTGAAAAAATGGTCAATATTGATGAAATTTTAACATTTAATCTTTTGACTTTAAATGACGGTTGGATGTGAGTTATTACTTTTTCAACTAAAATAAGTGTGTTTAAAGTCATTTCTGTGCCTGAAATTGGTCAAAATTGAAGATTTTGAGTAAGCAAAACTCTGTAAAAATGGCAATTTTGGTCACTGTGAGGGTTTAAAAAGTGGTTATTCAACATGAGGCCTGATCCAAATGACATTTTGAATCATTTTTGGTAGAGACCAAAAAAACAATTTTCTGATGAAAAACGATGACCCCGGACCAGTCGAACGTTGAAAAAATGGTCAATATTGATGAAATTTTAACATTTAATCTGTTCACTTTAAATGACGGTTGGATGTGAGTTATTACTTTTTCAACTAAAATAAGTGTGTTTAAAGTCATTTCTGTGCCTGAAATTGGTCAAATTGGAAGATTTTGAGTAAGCAAAACTCTGTAAAAATGGCAATTTTGGTCACTGTGAGGGTTTAAAAAGTGGTTATTCAACATGAGGCCCGATCCAAATGACATTTTGAATCATTTTTGGTAGAGTCCAAAAAATCAATTTTCTGATGAAAAAAGATGACCCCGGACCAGTCGAACGTTGAAAAAATGGTCAATATTGATGAAATTTTAACATTTAATCTGTTCACTTTAAATGACGGTTGGATGTGAGTTATTACTTTTTCAACTAAAATAAGTGTGTTTAAAGTCATTTCTGTGCCTGAAATTGGTCAAATTGGAAGATTTTGAGTAAGCAAAACTCTGTAAAAATGGCAATTTTGGTCACTGTGAGGGTTTAAAAAGTGGTTATTCAACATGAGGCCCGATCCAAATGACATTTTGAATCATTTTTGGTAGAGTCCAAAAAATCAATTTTCTGATGAAAAACGATGACCCCGGACCAGTCGAACGTTGAAAAAATGGTCAATATTGATGAAATTTTAACATTTAATCTTTTGACTTTAAATGACGGTTGGATGTGAGTTATTACTTTTTCAACTGAAATAAGTGTGTTTAAAGTCATTTCTGTGCCTGAAATTGGTCAAAATTGAAGATTTTGAGTGAGCAAAACTCTGTAAAAATGGCAATTTTGGTCACTGTGAGGGTTTAAAAAGTGGTTATTCAACATGAGGCCCGATCAAAATGACATTTTGAATCATTTTTGGAAGAGTCCAAAAAATCCATTTTCTGATGAAAAACGATGACCCCGGACCAGTCGAACGTTGAAAAAATGGTCAATACTGATGAAATTTTAACATTTAATCTTTTGACTTTAAATGACGGTTGGATGTGAGTTATTACTTTTTCAACTAAAATAAGTGTGTTTAAAGTCATTTCTGTGCCTGAAATTGGTCAAAATTGAAGATTTTGAGTAAGCAAAACTCTGTAAAAATGGCAATTTTGGTCACTGTGAGGGTTTAAAAAGTGGTTATTCAACATGAGGCCCGATCCAAATGACATTTTGAATCATTTTTGGTAGAGTGCAAAAAATCAATTTTCTGATGGAAAACGATGACCCCGGACCAGTCGAACGTTGAAAAAATGGTCAATATTGATGAAATTTTAACATTTAATCTTTTGACTTTAAATGACGGTTGGATGTGAGTTATTACTTTTTCAACTAAAATAAGTGTGTTTAAAGTCATTTCTGTGCCTGAAATTGGTCAAAATTGAAGATTTTGAGTAAGCAAAACTCTGTAAAAATGGCAATTTTGGTTACTGTGAGGGTTTAAAAAGTGGTTATTCAACATGAGGCCCGATCCAAATGACATTTTGAATCATTTTTGGTAGAGTGCAAAAAATCAATTTTCTGATGAAAAACGATGACCCCGGACCAGTCGAACGTTGAAAAAATGGTCAATATTGATGAAATTTTAACATTTAATCTTTTGACTTTAAATGACGGTTGGATGTGAGTTATTACTTTTTCAACTAAAATAAGTGTGTTTAAAGTCATTTCTGTGCCTGAAATTGGTCAAAATTGAAGATTTTGAGTAAGCAAAACTCTGTAAAAATGGCAATTTTGGTCACTGTGAGGGTTTAAAAAGTGGTTATTCAACATGAGGCCCGATCCAAATGACATTTTGAATCATTTTTGGAAGAGTCCAAAAAATCCATTTTCTGATGAAAAACGATGACCCCGGACCAGTCGAACGTTGAAAAAATGGTCAATATTGATGAAATTTTAACATTTAATCTTTTGACTTTAAATGACGGTTGGATGTGAGTTATTACTTTTTCAACTAAAATAAGTGTGTTTAAAGTCATTTCTGTGCCTGAAATTGGTCAAAATTGGAAGATTTTGAGTAAGCAAAACTCTGTAAAAATGGCAATTTTGGTCACTGTGAGGGTTTAAAAAGTGGTTATTCAACATGAGGCCTGATCCAAATGACATTTTGAATCATTTTTGGTAGAGTCCAAAAAAACAATTTTCTGATGAAAAACGATGACCCCGGACCAGTCGAACGTTGAAAAAATGGTCAATATTGATGAAATTTTAACATTTAATCTTTTGAATTTAAATGACGGTTGGATGTGAGTTATTACTTTTTCAACTGAAATAAGTGTGTTTAAAGTCATTTCTGTGCCTGAAATTGGTCAAAATTGAAGATTTTGAGTAAGCAAAACTCTGTAAAAATGGCAATTTTGGTCACTGTGAGGGTTTAAAAAGTGGTTATTCAACATGAGGCCCGATCAAAATGACATTTTGAATCATTTTTGGTAGAGTGCAAAAAATCAATTTTCTGATGGAAAACGATGACCCCGGACCAGTCGAACGTTGAAAAAATGGTCAATATTGATGAAATTTTAACATTTAATCTTTTGACTTTAAATGACGGTTGGATGTGAGTTAATACTTTTTCAACTAAAATAAGTGTGTTTAAAGTCATTTCTGTGCCTGAAATTGGTCAAAATTGAAGATTTTGAGTAAGCAAAACTCTCTAAAAATGGCAATTTTGGTTACTGTGAGGGTTTAAAAAGTGGTTATTCAACATGAGGCCCGATCCAAATGACATTTTGAATCATTTTTGGTAGAGTGCAAAAAATCAATTTTCTGATGAAAAACGATGACCCCGGACCAGTCGAACGTTGAAAAAATGGTCAATATTGATGAAATTTTAACATTTAATCTTTTGACTTTAAATGACGGTTGGATGTGACTTATTACTTTTTCAACTAAAATAAGTGTGTTTAAAGTCATTTCTGTGCCTGAAATTGGTCAAAATTGAAGATTTTGAGTAAGCAAAACTCTGTAAAAATGGCAATTTTGGTCACTGTGAGGGTTTAAAAAGTGGTTATTCAACATGAGGCCCGATCCAAATGACATTTTGAATCATTTTTGGAAGAGTCCAAAAAATCCATTTTCTGATGAAAAACGATGACCCCGGACCAGTCGAACGTTGAAAAAATGGTCAATATTGATGAAATTTTAACATTTAATCTTTTGACTTTAAATGACGGTTGGATGTGAGTTATTACTTTTTCAACTAAAATAAGTGTGTTTAAAGTCATTTCTGTGCCTGAAATTGGTCAAAATTGGAAGATTTTGAGTAAGCAAAACTCTGTAAAAATGGCAATTTTGGTCACTGTGAGGGTTTAAAAAGTGGTTATTCAACATGAGGCCTGATCCAAATGACATTTTGAATCATTTTTGGTAGAGTCCAAAAAAACAATTTTCTGATGAAAAACGATGACCCCGGACCAGTCGAACGTTGAAAAAATGGTCAATATTGATGAAATTTTAACATTTAATCTTTTCACATTAAATGACGGTTGGATGTGAGTTATTACTTTTTCAACTAAAATAAGTGTGTTTAAAGTCATTTCTGTGCCTGAAATTGGTCAAATTGGAAGCTTTTGAGTAAGCAAAACTCTGTAAAAATGGCAATTTTGGTCACTGTGAGGGTTTAAAAAGTGGTTATTCAACATGAGGCCCGATCCAAATGACATTTTGAATCATTTTTGGTAGAGTCCAAAAAATCAATTTTCTGATGAAAAACGATGACCCCGGACCAGTCGAACGTTGAAAAAATGGTCAATATTGATGAAATTTTAACATTTAATCTTTTGACTTTAAATGACGGTTGGATGTGAGTTATTACTTTTTCAACTAAAATAAGTGTGTTTAAAGTCATTTCTGTGCCTGAAATTGGTCAAAATTGAAGATTTTGAGTAAGCAAAACTCTGTAAAAATGGCAATTTTGGTCACTGTGAGGGTTTAAAAAGTGGTTATTCAACATGAGGCCTGATCCAAATGACATTTTGAATCATTTTTGGTAGAGACCAAAAAAACAATTTTCTGATGAAAAACGATGACCCCGGACCAGTCGAACGTTGAAAAAATGGTCAATATTGATGAAATTTTAACATTTAATCTTTTCACTTTAAATGACGGTTGGATGTGAGTTATTACTTTTTCAACTAAAATAAGTGTGTTTAAAGTCATTTCTGTGCCTGAAATTGGTCAAATTGGAAGATTTTGAGTAAGCAAAACTCTGTAAAAATGGCAATTTTGGTCACTGTGAGGGTTTAAAAAGTGGTTATTCAACATGAGGCCCGATCCAAATGACATTTTGAATCATTTTTGGTAGAGTCCAAAAAATCAATTTTCTGATGAAAAACGATGACCCCGGACCAGTCGAACGTTGAAAAAATGGTCAATACTGATGAAATTTTAACATTTAATCTTTTGACTTTAAATGACGGTTGGATGTGAGTTATTACTTTTTCAACTAAAATAAGTGTGTTTAAAGTCATTTCTGTGCCTGAAATTGGTCAAAATTGAAGATTTTGAGTAAGCAAAACTCTGTAAAAATGGCAATTTTGGTCACTGTGAGGGTTTAAAAAGTGGTTATTCAACATGAGGCCCGATCCAAATGACATTTTGAATCATTTTTGGTAGAGTCCAAAAAATCCATTTTCTGATGAAAAACGAAGACCCCGGACCAGTCGAACGTTGAAAAAATGGTCAATATTGATGAAATTTTAACATTTAATCTTTTGAATTTAAATGACGGTTGGATGTGAGTTATTACTTTTTCAACTGAAATAAGTGTGTTTAAAGTCATTTCTGTGCCTGAAATTGGTCAAAATTGAAGATTTTGAGTAAGCAAAACTCTGTAAAAATGGCAATTTTGGTCACTGTGAGGGTTTAAAAAGTGGTTATTCAACATGAGGCCCGATCCAAATGACATTTTGAATCATTTTTGGAAGAGTCCAAAAAATCCATTTTCTGATGAAAAACGATGACCCCGGACCAGTCGAACGTTGAAAAAATGGTCAATACTGATGAAATTTTAACATTTAATCTTTTGACTTTAAATGACGGTTGGATGTGAGTTATTACTTTTTCAACTAAAATAAGTGTGTTTAAAGTCATTTCTGTGCCTGAAATTGGTCAAAATTGAAGATTTTGAGTAAGCAAAAATCTATAAAAATGGCAATTTTGGTCACTGTGAGGGTTTAAAAAGTGGTTATTCAACATGAGGCCCGATCCAAATGACATTTTGAATCATTTTTGGTAGAGTGCAAAAAATCAATTTTCTGATGGAAAACGATGACCCCGGACCAGTCGAACGTTGAAAAAATGGTCAATATTGATGAAATTTTAACATTTAATCTTTTGACTTTAAATGACGGTTGGATGTGAGTTATTACTTTTTCAACTAAAATAAGTGTGTTTAAAGTCATTTCTGTGCCTGAAATTGGTCAAAATTGAAGATTTTGAGTAAGCAAAACTCTCTAAAAATGGCAATTTTGGTTACTGTGAGGGTTTAAAAAGTGGTTATTCAACATGAGG